>NW_020173206.1:996953-998281 GCF_003031525.2 Neophocaena asiaeorientalis asiaeorientalis | reverse complement strand
CCCGCCCCTCCTCTCCCGGGAGAGGCCGGGACGTGCCCAGTGGGTAGAGACTTAAAGGGCTCGCTCTGCCAGGCATAACCTGAGTGAGGCGTCGGAGGAGCCCGAAAAGCATCACACTTCTGCTGAAATGCGGGGACTCTAAAGGAGATTCTTGACCTTGATTCCTCACCTACAACAAGGGAGTCCCTTCCTGCGCCCAGGTTTCTCCCCCAGCTGCGGAGGGCACGGAGTTTGTGGGTGCCTTGGAACGGGAGCCAAGGTGTGAGCAGAGTCTGTGCCCCGGGGCCAGTATGTCCTGGGCTTGGAACTGGGGGCTTCCTAGAGCTCGGGGGCTGCTCGAGGCTGTGCTCGAACACCGGGACGGCAGGGTTAGGACTCCTCAAAACTCCATTCTCTGAAGCATCTTGCAGCCTTCTGCCAATCTGGGCCCTCCTTCCAGGTCGCCCGCACACAGTGCTAACGCAAGCATATACCCCTCACACATTTACTGAGTGCCTGTTGTATGAGGGACTCATACATTACACATGTGATGGGCCTCTCAGCCATGTGGCGGCTCCGAGGCACGAACAGCCAAGAGGGCAGGGAGGAAATATCCCGCCAGACCCCATTCCAATCCTCCAGCCCCACCCCCCAATCCCACCCCCAACACCTCGCTCAACTGAGTACCCTGCCTGGAACCTGCGGCCGGGGGAGGGGAGACTTTGGGCAGCTACGTGGGCCACGGGATTCTGACGAGGGGTCAATGGTCCCAGCAACTTAACCGGGAAGTCGCATTCCCGCAGAGCCTATTGACTCTGAGCCTGGCGCAGGCGGACCCTCCTAAGATCTAGGCTGCAGGGTCTGTAGCCGGAGGAGGGCGGGAACGTGAGACACCTTTCATCGCATCTACCAGGCACCTTGTGTCATGTCCACGCGGGCCTCCTCAGCACACTTGACCTCAGCTCAGCCACTGCATCTAGGAAAGACACCGGCCCTTTTGGATCGCGGTGCAGTAAATCCAGCAGGTTTCGGTGCTGGATTCAGTGTAGACGTTCCCACGTCTCCCGAAAGCAGCTGGTGCAGAGGGTATTTAGGAGGTGAGAGCGTCTTGGACGCATGTCCGGTTCAGAGTCCCACAGGAGTCCTGTAGCGGCGCAAAGCCTGGCCGGAAGAGGGCCGCGCCGCCCCTGCGGGTCCAGGCCCAGCCGGGCTGGCTGCGGATCAAAGAGCCACGGCCCGCCCTTCTCTGCGTTCAGATCCTATCTGCACCCGCCCAGCGGGGCGCCTCGGCCCCCCCACCTCAGGGCTAGAGTGCCCAATTTTCCTCCCTTCCCTGTGCTGGAGGGGAG
>NW_020173206.1:943984-996932 GCF_003031525.2 Neophocaena asiaeorientalis asiaeorientalis | reverse complement strand
GGGAGGGGGTTGGGCACTGGTGCTCAGCTTGGTGACGGAGATGTGGGAAGACCCTGCCCGTTAGGTCTCCCCCCGCTCCTTTCTTGGCTGTGAGCTTGCTGCTCAGTCTCACTCATCCCCTCTAGAGTGTGTGGGGGGGAGGGTTGTTCCAGCCTGACTTGGCCCAGTTGAGAGGGGAGAGGGTACAGGAGGAGGGGCCCACAGCTTCCCCCCATCCCCTGCCCCTGAGGTTGCAGGGTCTGGCTTTGGATTGAGCGTCCTCTGGGAAGTTGAATGGGGATACAAATCTGCCTAATCCAAAGGCTTTGGAGGTCCTCCTCTGTTTGCGGGTGACCCCAGCTTAGCAGGAGCCTCCTTCCTCCAGGAGAATGTCCGAAGACCCATGCCGTCACAGTGGACATAGGCCAGTGGGGATTGAAGTTTTCTCCATGGAGAAAGGAGAGAAGTCAGGGCAACAGTGAAGTGGTTGGTTTGTTTTTCTCAATAAGGCTAAATTTTTTTCAGCTTAAAGTATTAGCCTTTAATCAGAGATTATGAACTTTCTGTTCTGTTGGGATGAAAACAGCCTTTCTTTACTAAAATCATAGTAAGAATTGATTTTTTAAATATTCTTATTTGGCAAAAGAAAAACTTGGCCACTCTCTGTTCTCTCTGCCACCCCAAATTTCTTTGGACATTTTATAGGGCTGTGAAATCCTAAGGTCTGGGATCTGCTGCCCTATGGGGTCATGGCCCCAACCTCTTGCCCTGCTGGGTGGAACCGGGGGAGGGGGTGTGTGAGTAGGGAGAACAGAGGGGTGAGGTGGGGTAAGGTTGGGAGAGAGAAGCTGAGGCTCAGACATCCACAGCCACACTGAAATCAGCCTGAAGGCTTGCTGAGGGAGCCTCTACCCTATACCTGGACTCAGGCTGTGGAGAAGGGAGGGGCTGAAGTGAGGACCTGCCCTCCAGGAGGCATTGACTGTTTGAGAAGCTCAGAAATTACTAGAGCTGAGTTTGTTACTGTATTAATCTGTACAGATGATGGGCAGAAGGAGCTCAGATATGGGGAGGTCAATGTGGCTGGAACGGTCAGGCTGGTTTCCTGAAGGAGGCGGATTTCATCTGGGTCTGGAAGGCTCTGTAGTGCTTGGAGAGATAGAGAGGAAAAGGTATTCAGGCTTGTCCCCATAAGGTATATACCCACCTCTGCAGCAGCCCCTTGTCTGGTCAGCACTGAATCCACCATCCACGCCGTGACTTCATATTACTGAGTGATTACTATGTGCCAGGCATCATGGCAAGAGCTTCACACACATTATCTCATTTATTCACCATATACCAATCCTATGACATAGGGACTATTATCCCCATTTCTGAATGAGGAAACTAAAAAGCTCAGAGAGGTTGAATAAGTCATTGCAGGTCTCACGGCTTAGAAGTGAGGGTATTAGTATTCCAAACCCTGGCAGTCTGACTCCTGAGCTACCCTAACCACCACACTCTAGTGTGGTGACTTCTAAAATTCCAGAGGGTGTCCTTATCTGCCTTGTGATCTTTGCAGACAAATGCTGATGAATGAGCTGTCACTAATAGAATCCCAGCTTTCTGGGTGGCTCACGTTGCATACAGGGGCCACCAGGAGGATTGGGGAAAGTTCCTGGCTGGTCTGAATAGGGTGGCTCAAGCCCTTTGCTGGTTGAGAGGGCCCAGAGCATCTGCCTTGAGTCAGACAGACCTCAGCCCATACCATCTCTCCCTTGGGCCCGCCCTAGACTGCTTGCTCTGGTTGCTGACTCAGATCCCAAACAGAGATGATAGGCCCTGGGGTTCCTCTGTGGGGTGGTGAGTGGGATCTGCTGTGGCTGCCCCTCCTGGAGGTGACCAGGGAGTTTGGGGACCAGGGCCAACTGCAGGGAGGCCCCAGAATCTTCTGGACTCACGCAGCCCAGGCTTCATTTTCACACAAATGAACTAGGTGGATCGCGCTGTCATCAGATGCTGAACGCAGGACAAAATCAGAACTCTTAAGGGTTGAGGGATAGAACAAGAGAGCTCTAGGTTTGGATTTAGACAGACCTGGTTTCCATCCCTGCCCTGTCATTTATTAGCTGGGGGACCGCAGATAAATCACCGACCCTCTCTGAGCCTCAGCTTCCTCAGGGGTAAAATGGGTGTCACCCCAGAGCCTGCCTCGCACTGTGGGAGCAAGGCTGAGATGACTCATGTATCCTAGGAAAGAGCTTAGCACAACACCCAGCACATTCCAAGCACTCTGATAAATGGGTGCTCTTGAGCTAGATATTTTTCAGAAGTTGTTAGGCTAATTGGCTCTTCATGTAATGTCATGTAAATCATCTAAATGTTCTCATGGCCTGAGCTCACTTAATCACAACTAAGGCTGAAAATATACATTTCCTTTCCTTTTTTTCAAGTTCCTTTAACATGAAAGGCCCACATGAACTCTCTGACCTTTTCTAACAGGGAGACCCTTGAAATGTGGTGTTTCCAGAAAACAGCTCAAAGGAGCCCCAGATGGATTTGGTAAATTACAACGGGGAGAGAGGTTCAGAGTGGGTCTCTTCCTGCCCGCCAGCCGCCTGGCATCCTGTTGGGGCTTGCTGAACGCTGCCTGGAGGCTGGGCTGCTGGCTCCAGGCAGGAACACTTACCATGGAGCTTTCTCTCTCGCGGCAAAGCCTGGTCACACGTCCTAGAGTCAGACTGGTTTGTTACTAGAAACACAGTTTGCTCTCTGAAAACTCTGTGTAGTTTCACTGCACGTCTGTGCATGTGTGTCTGTGTGTGTACATGTGGGAGGTTGTGGCCTGCAGAATGGCAAAGACACACAATTGCTGGGATGTGACTGATCTGGCAGCTGCCTTTAAAATGAAGCAAGAGTGGTTAAGACTCCGCCTGCCAATGCAGGGGACACTGTTTCGAGCCCTGGCCTGGGAAGATCCCATATGCCGCGGAGCAACAAAGCCCGTGCACCACAACTACTAAGCCTGTGCTCTAGAGCCTGCGAGCCACAACTACTGAGCCCACGTGCCACAACTACTGAGCCTGTGAGCCACAATTACTGAAGCCTACGCGCCTAGAGCCCTCATGGCGGTGGCTTCTATTGTTGCGGAGCACGGGCTCTCGGCGCACAGGCTTCAGTAGTTGTGGCTCGCGGGCTCTAGAGCACAGGCTCAGTAGTTGTGGTGCATGGGCTTAGATGCTCCGCGGCATGTGGGATCTTCCCATACCAGGGCTCGAACCCGTATCCCCTGCATTGGCAAGGTGGATTCTTAACCACTGCGTCACCAGGGAAGCCCAAGAATTACTCTTAAAATATAAAGTTAATAATGAAGCTCGATGTTAGCTTTTCCTGATGAAAACCCAAGGAAGTTTGGCCAAACTGGCTTAAGGGGTCGTAGTGGTGGTGAGATTATAAAGAGAGCTGCCCCACAGGTTCAGAGGGCTCATTATGACAGTTTCCCTGGGCTAATCTCCCATATGGGACCAGCTATTGTTCCCAGTGAATGGGGCTGGGATTTGCTCACCCAGAGGAATAAAGAGTCCTGGGTTTCCAAAGGAAGGGGTCTGGAGTCAGAGGCACCAAGGTGTCAGCAGCAAAGGCAAGCTGGGAGTGGCTGCTGCGTGCCAAGCACTGTGCAGCCAGGGTGCACTGGTCTCCCAGGAGCTCAGTAGTGGGAGGCTGTGTCCCGTACCCAGCTCCACCACTGGCCTGCTGGGTGAACTGCCTTCTCCGGGCCCAGTGCCCCTTACCTAGTTTCAGGGATGCAGTGAGGAGCCTGTGGCGATGAGTCCAGAGGTGAGAGACAAGAGGTGCCCCAAATGCAACAGGAAGTGGGGGACACTGAGGCCCAGTGTCCATGTGAAAGTCGCCGGCAGTTTCACGGAAGAGTGTGCCCACGTTCGCTCCTGTTTGAGGTGTGGGAACGGCCCGAGACACGTTGACGTATGAACGTCTTATCAGGAAAGTACCATTCGATGTCTCTTTTTGAAACAGGGCTGTCAGGGCTTTGCTGCTTATCACTAGGGTCTGACACAGAGCTGGCGAACTGCAGTGCTCAGAAATTTTTGGATGGATGACTTACTTGATGGATGGATGGATGAGTAGGTGGATAGATGGATGGGTGAATCATTCACAGCAGTGACCACTTAGAATTCAGGGAGAAAGTAGCAAGCCCAGTACCCGCTTTCTAGGAACTTGCCGTCTTGTGGGGGACATCAGGCCAATAGAGTTCCCAGGAGCCAGGGGTTTGGAAACATGGCTGTTGTACGCATGTCATGGTAGACACGGAGGGCTTCCGGAGGATGAAGGTCGGCCTAGGAGGCAAGTAGAATTTAGGAGGTGGGGCAGTAGCCCACACTCTGGGTTGTGATGAACTTTGACCCCATAGGGTCTCTGGAGCCTAGGTGAGCCAGGATCCTGGGGGAGAGTTTGGCTATCTGTTGAGCCTTGCCCAGAATGGCACATCTTCATGCTCCAGTTCCTACAGTCCCCTCAGCCCCCCACCAACTGGGACAATTTCTCCCAAGTACTACCTCCCCAGACACCAGCTCTCCCTGTTTACCTCCTCTCCTGGGACAGACTACTTCCTGGGTGCATCATCCACCATCTTGCACTGGGCTTCACGGCTTTCTGGCTCAGTGCCCCAAGTAGAGTGCCCCCTCTTTTCTAGCAGCTGGGCGGGGGGAGGAGCAACAGGACATGGGCTGTAGGGAGGATTAAAGGGGATCTGGGCCAGACCCTGGAGTCACTGCCAGTCCCAATGTACACGGCCAGTAAAGATTCTGAGAAGTCCTGCACCAGGAAAATCCTGGCTAGCCTTCATTGGTTAAGTGCCTTCCAAACTTATCTGACCATAAAACTACTTTTCCATGTATGATTTTCCAAAGAACGTGGCTCCCCTGAAAGTCTTTTGGGAAATGCTGTTATCCCTGGTTTCAGGAGGCAGAGATGGGCACTCCTTATCCAGAACATATTCCAATTTGTGTCCCTGATATGGAGGAAATTAGCAACACTTGCACCCCAAACTGGTCTTTACAGCTCTAACCAGGCTTCACTCTAGGCCTACTGGAGTCTCGGCTTCTTGGAATCACGGAACCTTCATCTGTGCCATTGCTGAGTGCTAATATGGACCAAGCATACTGTGGCGCTTAATAAATGCCTGCTGCCCATGGGATGGGGCTGTTGGGCAAAGGTCCAACCCACCTCGGTTCCTCAAACTCCCAGGGGCTATTCCCATTGGTTTGTTAGCTGGGAATTCTGCAGTGTCTGAGATGCCTTGCTTTTTCAAGGCTCATCTGTGGTCTCTCCCTTATCCAGGAAGCCTTCCCACCTACTTGGGTCCACAGGGATCTCTCTCCCTTCCAGACTCCCATTGCCTTTAGAATTGGAACCCCTCAACTGCTCCTGAGCTGTTCAGTCCCTGTTTCCTGTGAGTGAGTCTCCTGTCCCTCGACTGCTGTCTGTGTTGTCTGGTGGTCAAGAGAGGGGCTTAGAGCTCACAGCCTGCGTGTGAACTAGGCCTTCTGCAATTACTCATTGTGGGTGGGACCTTGGGCAAGTCCCTTCTTTCTTGGAGCCTTTGGTTCCTCATCTGTTAAATGGGTGCAATGATAGTATTGTCTCAAAAGCTGGGAAGATGCGATGAGTTCCTGCTTGTAAAGTACTTTGCACGGTGTCACGTGTGGAGTAGGTTCTTGCTAAGTAGCGACCAGTTTCAATTATTATTATCGATCCCAGCCAGCAGGGCTGAGCTCAGGACCAGACCTTCAAAGTGCTTAGCAGAGGCTGTCCTGCCATCTTGCAGTCCTGCTAGTCATGAGTGGAGAACAGGAACCAAGGTGGGGAAGGCACCAGGAACCCTGCCTTCTGAGGCCAGGCCGAGGCCACTGAGTGTTCAAGTGGGGACTCCTGAGTAGGGACTCCTCCTGCCAAGAGATGGCCCTCTCCAGATGTCTGCAGGCTGGAGGGAGCCAGATGGCCTGTGGCGCCTGAGGGCAGAGGCAGGACTAATGGGAGGAAATTACATGGAGAGATTTCATCTGGCTTGAGGAAGCATGTCTACCAGGCAGAACTGGCCAACCGTGGGCCGCCCAGGCCACCAACAGAGCCAGTGAGCTCTCCCTGTCACCAGAGGTGTATGAGCAGAGGCTGGGGGCTTCCAAGGGAGGGAAGCCACTGAGGAGATTTCTACCCTTGAGGCTCCTCCGAGGCTGTGGGCAGTCCCTTGTACTTCCTGAGTGGGCCTGCCCCTCCCTGGCCCATCTGAGTCCACTGCAGGTGTCTGAGAGTGAGAGCAAAAGCTTGGATACTTCTGGCTCCAAACTGGGGCTGGAGGCTGGAGGGGAGAGGCTGTTGCTATAAGAGGCTGACCTCAAGGGGGTTAATAACCACAAAGTCACCTTTTTGAGGCAGCAGCTTAGTTCAGTGGCTGACATCATGGAGCCGGAGCTTGTTCTGTGCCCAGGCACCTGCCTTAGGCCTGCTGGGGTCACGGAGGACAGAGCTTGGTGGTGGGAGGGGTCTTATTCTTAAATCAGCCTCCCCTCTCTTGCTGCAACTTCTAAAACCAGGGGCTGAGGAGAAAGACAGGAATAAGCAGGAGAGGAGAGAGCCTGGGTTTCAATACTGGTTCTGCCACTTGGTAGCTCTGTGACTTTGGACAAGTCACTTAACCTCTCTGTGCTTCAGTTTTCTCTGTAAAACGGAAAGATAATAATACCTCCCTCATTCGGTTCTTGTGAGGATTAAGTGAGTTATTGTTTGTGTCCCATAATAGTCCATAGTAAGTACCATGTATTTGTTAAAGAGATAAAAATTAATTGATAAACTCACCTATGCCTAGCCTAGTACCGTGCAAAGGTCTTTATATCAATCACCTTGTTTAGTCTCCACAACAGCCTCATGAGGTTGAAACTACTATTATTAGGGAAATTAGGGAAGGTGAATCTGAGAAGGTCAAGTTCCTTGCCCAAGGTCACACAGCTGATGAGAGGCAGGGTGAAGGTTTAAACTCCGGATGGTCTGGCTCTCCGTCACTCAGCTCTGCTGCCCCAGTTTTGCAGCCTCTCTAGGGAGGTAAGGTGCCAACGAGAGCAGGGTAACAACAGATCAGTGGGCAGGAAGGGGTCGGAGGCGTCCCCCAACCCCCATCCGCCTTGGTCAGGCTGGAAGCCCCCTCTCGTGGCTGCTTCCTGGGAGAGATTTCTCTGACTAATTTGTGGAAACGTTGCTGGGTGACTCCGATTACAAATTACAGCCCTGCTTCCTCCAGCTGAGTAATCTCCATGATGGGGAGGAGGGGGCCTGGAAGTAGCCAGAGTTCTGGGCTGGCAGTGTTTGCCTTGGCGGTGACACTGCTGAGGGAGCTGGGCCACCCCAGACAAGCTCCAGGGACAAGGGACAGGAGCTGGACAAGGACACAGTCTCTCAGGATGGTGTGGGACTGTGGGCCTAAGGTGTCCTGCTCACTCCCATTTTCTCTTCTGTCCCAGCTGGACTCCTCTCTCTTGCTCATGACTGTGTGCCCTGGGCTGAGCCAGGGCCTGGCAGAGAACAGATGTCCAATAAATACCTGTTGGATTCCAGAAGTCTCCAGACACTGCACTTCACTGTTTACAAAATTCCTTCCCCTCTGTTATCTCATCTGATCCTTACAACAACCCTGAGAGGTAGATGAGGAAACTGTGGCTCGGAGAGAGGAAGTGACTTGCCCAAGGTCACACAGCTCAAACCCGGGTTGCCGGGCTCCAAATTATCAGTAACTCCGCAGCCCACAGAGACATCTCCCCTGTCCTTGTGTGAGGACAGTGGGAGGACAGAAGGAACCCCTCGTGGATGGAGGCTCCCCCATGGCCTCCTTCGGCACAGAAGTACTCCTCAGAAACCGTCAGGGGAGATGGCCTTATTGTCTACTGGGACACAGAGCTACAGCCTCTGGGGCTTCTGACTGGGATGAGGAGGCTCAGGGATGCCAAGTTCCTACCCAGCCTCTCCTGGCTGTCAGATAGACAGGTCCACACAGTCAGAAGCTCTTTGCCAGGGAGGTGCATCCAAGTCACTGTCCCAAAGGCCAGTCTCCATTCTGCAGCAGTGAAAGTACATCTCTTCACCTCTGGATCACTGGTGGGCCTCTGATGACAACTGCGGTTTTCCTTGTCAGCTCTGCTGTTTTTACTTTTTGTTCACTGCTCTATTATTACTGATATCTTAAAGGGTTTCCCCTTCTGGTCAAGCTTTGTCTTTAATATAATTTTGGAACTTCTCTCCTCTCCTCTTTTCTTTCTCCTCTCAGCCTGTGGTTTTGGAAGATGCTGAAGCAGGAGGTAGGTGGGAGGCAGTTTAAAAGCAGCTTCCCCTGCCTCCCTCCTCTCCCTGTCCCTGCCTCTAACAGGCTTGAGGGGCCACCAGGGTGGACCCAGCTCTGAGGGCAGCGCTTGGGGGAGAAGGCACCCCTTTGAACTGGGAATTCTTTTTCTTGTTCTAAGTGGCTTTGGTTCTTCTAGCCCTGCACATACAAGCCCCCTTGGTGCCGTGACCCACCCCTTCTCTTTCTCTCCAACATTCTCCCCATCTCGGGGCTGTCCCCACTGCTGAGGGAAGCTTCTAGCACAGCTGAGACCACTGACCATAAACAAGTCAACTTACTTCTTAGGGCCTGTAGTGCCCTGGGAAAATGGGCACATGGCAGAGCCTGACAAAATAGGGGATGGGAAAAGGCTTTCGTGGGGCCCCTCTGCTTATCTTGATTCATTGCGGGACTAGGTCTAGGCAGAAAACTCCCCTTCCGAAATTTGCAGCCGCTCTGGCTGGGGCGGGGGTTTCTGCAGCTGCAGCACTTGAGCCATAGCCACTGGCCCATTGCAGCAGATTCTGGGCCTTAGGCAGGGGCTGGGATGGCCCTTCCATCCTGACTGTGGGGCTAGCGCTTGGCAGCTGGTTTTGGGAGGGCAGGACTGCAGAGCTCTCAGAGATTAACTTGAATTCATACCTCCACCTTGGAGCCAGAGAAATACTCCTGGCCTCCTGCTGAGCCTTGTACGCGGGGACCCCAAACTGGGAAGGACAGAAGTTCCAAGGCTTTTTGCTTCAGCTCCTCCCCCTCCAAAATAGTAGGGGCGGGACCTGGCTGGTTCTAGAACTACTCTTGCTTTTGTGGTTGAGCTCTAACTTTTTGTTTTGTGTTCAAAGATGAGATTCAGATCTGTAGGGGGAAAGCACTTGAAACCCCTTTGGTTGCTGAGACCTGTACCTGAGACAGACCCACGGCATACCAGCGTGGGAAATGCTGTCTTGGTCTTCCCTTTACACCCACAGAAAGTCCCAAAGGTGCCCAGGGCACCAGCTCACGGGCTAGTCAGGGAGCTGAGCTGTGGTGCCGGCACAGAGAGGACCAGGACTGTCTTGTTGACTGCCGGTGCCAGAGCCCCCAGAAAATGGGGGATCGTCAGTGGGAAGTTAAAGAGTTCCACTGTATGGACGAGGGCCTGGTGTAACTCCAGGCCCCAGACAGCTGAATCTAGCTGTGCAGGCCTCAGAGGGTAGGAGAGCAGTGAGGACCAGAGTGGTCAGGGAGGGTCCCTGGAGGAGGGGCCAGAGCTACACTGGAGGGCAATGAGATGGGAGGCAGGGACGGGGGCCTTTGGAGCAAAGGTTAGGAGGTGCTCGTCATCCTTTCTTCCCTGGACCAGCCCTGAGCACTGAGGAAAGCCAGATGGCTAGAGCTCAGAGAGACTCAGGAGATTGCCAGGACCCCTGTATGTGCAGGCAGGGAAAGAGGCCTAGAGAGGCAGGTCTCACAAATCATTGGCGCTCCTTCCTCTACTCCATAGCTCAAAGAATTTAGGAGCCCCCTGCCCCAAGCTCAGGACATCGTGAAACGTGCACCAAAATAAACAAAAATCCAAAGCTCACATTTAGTATATTGAGCACGAGCTGCTTTTGTAATAAAAAATAAACCACTTAATGTCATTAAAAAAAATGCAGGTGTAAATAAACACTTTCGGGGTAGAGTGGGGCTTGGGAGCTTGCTGCATTACAAGTAGTTCACGCCCTCGCTGCCAGGGCCGGCCCGGGTGACCAGGCGGCTCCTTCCACAGCCTCCTCCCTCCCAGTGTTGGGGGGAGGCTGGATCCTGCTGGGGAGCAGCCGGACCCGCGCACAGCGCGCCCTGGTGGCTGGATCTGGAAGAGGCTGTGTCTGAACGGCAGGGGTGGGAAGTAAGGAGGTTGGCGCGCGGACACTGGATCCCCGCCTCTCGCCATAGCTGCCCCCACCGAATACTAGAGTAGAGGACAGACGCTCGGTCTCACTGGCAGAATTCACCTCCCTCAGTTATCAGGGAGCTGTGACAGGGTTCTCACCTGGGCTCTGGAGCAGGCCTGGCGGCCGGATGTGCAGGTTCAACTGAGCCCCAGAAGGGGGTCTTTTAGAGCAGAATCGTTCACACGGGACCTGACGGGGGTGGCAGGCTGCATGAGAGCTCGGAAGCCTCCAGTTTCTCCTGAGCCTCGGTCTGAGCCCCACCTTCAGTGCTGCTGACAGACCTGTGGTACACAGCTGGTGAGGTCCCACGGTGAGGGCTGCCCCGAGAGTGACAGGGCCACGAGGCCCGGCTCTACCCCGGCTCGGCTGCTCAAGCTGGAAGGATAGTAGCAACAGTAATGGCGGTAAGAATGTCACCTGGCATTTACTGAGTGCCTCCTGTGGGCCAGCACAGCCGAAGCCTCACAACAGCTCCATGAGGCAGGTGGGGTCTTCTTTTTACTGAGAAATCTTAAAGGTAGAGAGAATTGTATAATGAACCCACCTATATCCCATCGTCCCAATTTCACAATTATCAAGATTTACCACAAATGTTTTGCTTTTCCTCCCTCCCTCCCCCTTCCTTCCTTCCTTCCTCCCTCCCTCCCTCCCTCCCTCCCTTCCTTCCTTTGCTTTCTTTCTCTCTTTTTAATTAAATATTTTAAAGCAAATCCCAGATATAATGTCATCTCACTCTTGCATGCTTTTAGTATGTATTTCTAAAAACATGGACATTTTCTTTTTTTTTTTTTTTTGCGGTACGTGGGCCTCTCACTGTTGTGGCCTCTCCCGTTGTAGAGCACAGGCTCCAGACGCACAGGCTCAGCGGCCATGGCTCACAGACCCAGCTGCTCCACGGCATGTGGGATCTTCCCGGACCGGGGCACGAACCCGTGTCCCCTGCATCGGCAGGCGGACTCTCAACCACTGCGCCACCAGGGAAGCCCTGGACATTTTCTTAATAACCACAAAGCTGTTATCACATACAAAAAAAAATGAGTAATAATTCCTTGGTGTTATCTAATATCCAGCCTGTGAGGCAGGCACTCTTATTGCCCCCATTTTATTAGATGAGGAAACAGAGATTCTGAGGGGACCAGTAACTTGGCCCAAGGTCACAAAGCTTGTTAGTGATGGGGATGGGACCTGAACCCACAGAATCTGACTTGGGAGCCTGCCCTCTAAATCACTCTCTCTGGTCCTCAGTTTCCTTCTCTGTAAAGTGAGGAACAATAATGACTGCCTTACTACTTCACAGGGTAATGCCTGAGTGTACCATGTTATTCTTGCCTCTGACAATAACAATGAAAATAATGACGACATAAAGCAATCAGAAGAATTAATAGAAAGTTGGTATGACTGCAAATACGGCAATTAAAGGAAATTAAGGTCTGCTGAGTCCCCACTCATCTCTCAGCTTGTGCTTATCTCATGGAGTCTTTACTCCAATCCTATGCTTCCTGATTAGCAGCTTCATTCTGCAAGTGAGGGAACTAGAGGCTCAAAGGGAGGAAGTGCCTTTCCAAGGTCAGGGTACTGGTAGCTGATAGGAGAAGGACTTGGAGCCAGGCTGCTCTCTTGGGGATGGCAGACATCGCTGGGGTGTGTCAGGAGCTGAAGATGATCTTTGCTAAGGACTTCAGGGCCTTCTGCCGTCATGGGGAATGTGCCAGTTGGGATTACTGCTTGTAAGCAACAGAGATCAGCTTTGGTAATTTGGGGGCAGAATAGGAGTTTATTGGAGGGATATGGGATGGCTCACAGAATGGATTAGAATGAGAGATCCAGGCTGGGAAAAGATGAATGTGAAGTAGCCCTGTGGCCTGGAAGGCAGCAACTGCTCAGAGGTCTCAAATGACCTCTCCAGCTCCTAACACACATCCTGGGATAAATCCACTTCTGCCTATTTCTCTGCTTCTACCCAGAGGCCCAGGAGAGAGCATCAAGGAACCCAGCCTGGTGGCACAGCCCCTGCCCATCATGGCTGGGAAAGCATGGCACTTACCTGGAGGGTTCCAGAGTGCTGGCTGGTGCCAGGGCTTTTTAAAGGAGTGAAACAGAAGGGAGCTGGAGGGGATTCCCCAGAAAAGGCTCTGCTATCTCTGGTTTTCACACTGTAATTTTGCTTTTAGCGCTTGGTGTGTGAGTCACATGTGAAAGTCTCTTGTTTTTCAAGGCCTGTGTCTGCTGCTGCTACCACCTTCACAGTGGCTGCCACCTCTAGGTAGGAGGCCCAGATCGCAGGCAGGATCCCCTGTCTACCACTGGGTGCTACAGATATGGGAGCAAAGCATTAGGGACTGTAATCTTGGGGCCCACTGTTGGGGAGGGGTTTTCCACCCTTTGCATCGTATGCAAATAAATGCTAATGATGTGCAAATGACTGGGTACCCTCAAAGCCCAGCTGAGTAAGATGTGAAGGCAGGGGACTTGGCTCTGGCTGGCTTGTGTCCTCCAGAAAATGCTTTCTTGATCCAGCTTGCCCCCAGAGAGAGCCCTGGCTTTGGGCAGCTCTTCTGACACCTCCTTCTAGAAATGTGCCCTGGGCAGTGTTAGAGTCTGTACCCCTGGGCACTAGGTACTCCCTGAGGGGCCTCAGATCCTTATGAGAAGTAGGTGGGGAATAAAGTCTAAATTAATAAATAAAAGACTCCACCTTGGCCTATGCACTGGGCTGGACGCACAAAGCCTGCTGGATTGGCCCAGGGCCAGCCAAGGGGCCGGGCTGTACCAGCAAGGCCTGGGAGATGTGGGACAGCCCCCTTCCCATTGGCCCTGACCCCTGGGCCTTGACAACAGTTTCTGGTGAGGTGAGGGAGGCAGCTGGGAAAGGCTGACTCCAGGGAGAGGGTGTGAAGGCTGGTTAACAGCTGGCAGAGCCCCTGGAAACTTCCCAGACAGGATGCCCTGCTCTACTCAAGCTGTGCCAGGTAGTTCAGATGAGAAGATGAGCCAATGGGGGAAGTGGAGAGGAAGGGAGTGAGAGGGACCCCCATGGGCCTTCAGGGCCCCAAGAGGCAGGAGGTCTTTAACTTCTGGTAACTCAAAGGGCCGATCCCATCGAGGGGCAATTCTGCGCTGATTAGAGGGCAAGCCAGAACAGTCCCCTAAGCCAGGCTCAGACAGATGCTGACTGGCCCAAATTACAGCCTCCCCAAAAGCCCTACTTCGAAGAGTCTGGCCTCAACCTGAAGCACTGCAGGCTCTGAGCTGGTGAGTTTCAATGAGTTCTGTCTTTCCTGCCTGTCTGTTCACTTCCCCTCCTCCTCTCCTTTCCCTCTCACGGCTTCTTTTCATGAGGCTCCATTTCTCCTTGGCCTCAGAATTTTACCCCCACTGGGGCAGCCTCAGCAGCATCTGACCGTCTTGCTCATCATAGCTGCAGGATCTGAGCCTGGAACCGTCTGGCTTGACCCCTGCTCCTGAATAGATATAGGCCCCAGAATCACAGGCCCTCAAACACAACTTTGAATCCAGTGCGGCCCACCTGGGCTGTTTTCCTGTCCCTTATGGACCCAAACTTGGCCCCTTCGGACTTGGCTCCCTCCCCAGTGCCTCAGTCTCTCTAGGGGAGATTCCAGGAGCGAGAGTAGGCACTGAGCCTGCCCTGGTCACCATGACTTGAACCCCCTACTTATGCAGGCTGCAGATATCTCCAAGGATAAGGTTGGGCCGAGCTCATTCAAGAAGCCTCAGAGGCCTGGGGCCAAGGATCTTCATGTGATGGAGACGGGGCTGGTGGTCAGGGCCACACAGGGGACCACTACCTGTCCAGGCACAGAGGACTGGAGGGTGAGAGGGGAGCAGTGTCAGAGGCTGGCGGAGGATTGTCCAAGAAAAAGAAATCCTTGTGCTGGTGAGACCTGTCCTGTGAAGGTTCCAGTGGGAAAGTCCCCAGGAACCTGAGCCCCGGTTGCAGGGGAAATGAGACAACTATCTCCTTGATGGCTGTGACCCTTATTCCGGACAAACACACACTGCTGCTCCTGTCCTGCTACCACCCAGAGGGGCACTGCTGAGGTCCACTCACCAGCAGCCCCTCCATAGGTGGGGGTGTGTAGAGCGGCAGGGACCAAGCGCACTCGAGCCACTGGAATGAATGACCTCTCCCTGGTGAACCGAGGAGGCTGTGGGCTTCCAGGAAGAGATGGCTTCCCTATGCCCGTGCCCAGCTGCCAGTGTAAATGCACCCTCACCGTTTCATCATCCAAAGATTTATTTAAAAGAGTTTTGTGTTGTGGCTGTTCTGGGTGAAGTTCTCAGCGATCTGATTTTAAAAGCCTTTTTCTCCGCCTGGACCCTCAGTGAGTACCCCTAGGGATACTTTAGAAGCAAAAACAGAGCTAATGAGCTTGGTTGTGCCCTTGTGATCCTGAATGTTTTCCATTCTGAGCCCTTAACATATAATTAAAGATTATTTAGCATGGACTTTTTCTTTTATTGTAAATTAATTTCAAAACCAAGTTCTGAGGTTAAATAATGATTGTATTTGTTAATCAATCCAACCTGGGTTTCCTTCCAAAAGAAAACAGGATGCCATTGTCGAAACGCTGGGAACGGGACGTTTGAGAACTTGGGGGTTTCACTGATTGCAGCGATGTTAAGGGTTCTGACAGTGTTGATATGTGTCGAGGTCTTTTCGTTAGACAGGGATGGGCTTTGGGAAAAGGTGAAACTGGAGAAGCTGATGGGAATATGAGCTGGGAGCTGTGAACCTCCAGCTATAGTCTGGGCCCCAGGAAACTCACAGCTTCCTGAGAGGGGGCCGTTGGCCCCTTGGCCAGGCCACAGCTTGCCTGTTGGAGAGCCCATATATGTCTACTCAGACATGGAGAGGTGGGTGAGAAGGGATTGCCACTCGGCCCGTGGGACAGGCTAAATCGGCTTGCAGTGCCTCAGGCTGCCCCACCCCAGTCTCTCTGTTAGAGAGACTTCTGACGTTTTCCTCAGGGTTTTTCAGTCTTGGCACAATTGACACTTCAGCCAGATAATTCTTTGTTACCAGGGATTGTCCTGTGCATTGTAGGATGTTTAGCAACATCACTGACCTCTACCTGCTAGATGCCAGTAGCCCACATGCACCCCTCCCCCACTGTTGTGACACCAAAAGTGTCTCCAGAAGTTGCCAAGTGTCCCCTTGGGGACAGAATTACCCCAGTTGAGAACTGCAGAGTTAAAATATAATACACATTCATGATAGAAAATAAGATAAAAATAATTTATAATTCCAGTATCCAGAGTTGGCCTCTTTTAAGGTTTTTGTTGGTTTGCTTGGTTTCTCGCCATGCCATGCGGCATGTGAGATCTTAGTTCCCTGACCAGGGATTGGGCCCATGCCCCGTGCAGTGGAAGCCCGGAGTTTTAACCACTGGGCCGCCAGGGAAGTCCCCCCCTTTTAAGGTTTTGATGTTCTTCTTTCAGACTTTCTTTTCCATGCATATATGCATTTTGGCTTTTTTTCTGAAACCGAGGCCACACAGTACATTGTTTTGTCACTTGCCAAGCCATGGGCTACACAATGGATATTTCCCTTCATCGCCAGATCTACTCTACCGCACTTCTTTCCAAGCTCCGTTGGAAGCATCCCCCCTTCGGTAATGGGCTGGAGGGCCTGGAAGTGTGGTATGAAGCTCACCACGATCACATCTTAAGCTTTCAGGGCCCAGGGGGTCAATGTGCTCATTCCCCCAGAGGTGATGTGCTGTGGGGACGGACCCACACTCACACCAGTGCACTACTTACCAACAAGTCACCACAGACCCACTTCCACCTGGCCCAGAGCCTGGGTTGTGCTCTGTTGGGCTTGTGTCTTAATGGGTAGCCCTGGTGGAGAGCCCACCTTTCAAGGAGGGAGATGGAGGGTAGGCCAAGGCAATCAGAAGCTGTCAGGTACCAGGCAGCAGGTGGAGGAGGGTTCTGAACTTGTGATGGATTGTGGCCCCTTTGAGGACCTGATGAAAGTAGGAGCCTTTCTCAGGAAAAACAGCCCCATCTGCCTGGTTCTGTATCCAATTCCATAGATCACCGGTTAGGAACTTCTGGGAGCAGCGATTTTCCTGAGGACTGGTGGTGACCTACAGGCTTACTCCTCTCTCTTCTAGGAATACATGTTCAGGTCCTGGGAAGGCTGTGACCTCAACCCTTCCCCATTACACAGGGCAGGGTGTCCTTCACAGAACAACAGGCAACAGGTGGATGGATGGGTAGATGGATAGATGCACACATGCACGGATCCGGAGAACTGAGACTAAGATGTGAGCTTCTCCAATGATAATGTTGATCAAAGCTAGCATTTGCTGAGCCTGTATCATGGGCCAGGCTACTCATCTAATATGCTCGACTACATCCAATCCCATGGAAAGGAAGGTACCATGATTATAAGTGAGTTGACATTTTACTGAGCTGGAAACAGGCTGAGACTTGCCCAGGGACATACAACCTTGTGAGTGGAAGGCTGGAATGTCCATGCTCTCAACCTTGAAAATATGCTGCATGTATGGAGGGCAGGATGGGGTTGCCTGAGCTGTGAGTGGTGTGTGTACACTGTGCCGGGACCCCCTGGGAACTTTGGCCTTGGGCCCATCTTCCCAGCAGGGATCATGCCTCGGGCATAGAAGCAGAATGTAGAAAGGTGGTTGCCAAGGGCTGGAGGGGAAGGGGGGAGATCGGTGTTTCACGGGCATAGAGTTTGAGTGTGGAAAGATGAAAAAGTCTAGAACTCTGTTGCAGAATAATGAAAATATTCTTAACGTTACTGAACTGTACACTTAAAAATGCTTAATATGGTAAATTTTATGTTATGTGGTTTTTACCACAATAAGAAAATGTGGGAAAAAAGTCAGTTGTGGAAATCTGAATGCTGGAAGAAAAGAAAAGAAGTCTGCTTCTGGCTCTGGCCTTGTCTCTTTCCCCTGAAGGTGGGCAGCACCCCACTCGTTCCTCCATCTGAGTTCCTGGGGGCTGTCTCCACATCGTCTGCAGGGTCTAATGGGGCCAGAGGGAAACTAGCAATTTGGGGGAAATCTATGAGAGGGTGGAGCTTGGACGAGCCTGAGGGCTGAGAAATGGGAAATGTGCACCCCAAGGGAGCTTTATTATATTTTATTTCATTTATCTTTTGAAAAGACTACATAGGTAGTGGGACAAACTTCAGAAGGTACAAACAGATATGCAGGGAAAATTGTCTCTTTTCTACCCCCTTGCTTCCCCCATCCCCTCCCAGAGGTAGCCATTGCCATCACTTTTCTGTATATCTTTTCAGAAATAGTCGATGTACCTACAAGCACATACGAATGCAATTTTTTTCTGCCATAAATGGCATATTAAACATATTGTCCTGCACTTTGTTTTTTTTCACTTAACAACATATCTTGGAGATCACTTAATGTTAGTATAGGGAGATGGCTCTCAATCTGCTTTAGTAGTGACACAATATTCTACTGTATGAACCATATTCAAATGTATCAGTCTTGTCTTTTTTTTTTTTGCGGTACATGGGTCTCTCACTGTTGTGGCCTCTCCCATTGCGAAGCACAGGCTCCAGATGCACAGGCTCAGCAGCCATGGCTCACGGGCCCAGCCGCTCTGCGGCATGTGGGATCCTCCCGGACCGGGGCACGAACCCGTGTCCCCTGCATCGGCAGGTGGACTCTCAACCACTGCGCCACCAGGGAAGCCCGATCAGTCTTTTCTTGATCATCATATGGATTGTTTTGGATATTTGTGGTCATAAACAATGCTGCAGTGAATGATCTGGTACATTCACCATTTCACACATTGGCAAGTATATCTGTGGGCTAATTCCCAACCGTGGAAGTGCTGGGTCAAAGAGGATGCGTGTTTGTAGCTGTGATGGCAATAACCCAAGTAGCCTTCCCACTTAGGAAGGTGCCAGGCCCACCACTGTCTCACCAATACTCAGTGTGATAGAAATGTGTCAGTCTTTCCTGTTCCCATGAAGAAAGATGGCCTCCTGTTACAGCGCTCTTTTAAGTTCTTATCTGTGTCCTCTGTGTCCTTCTGCCTATTTTTTCCTTTGGGTTGTTAGCCTTCTTAAGAGTTTATAAGAGTGCTTTTTGGACTACAGGAGTATTCCTGTGATTCAAATCGTGGCTTTTTAGAGAAAGAGCTGAAGAACCACGAGGCTTTCGGCCTCTCCCAGCCCCATGTCTCCTGCTAAAGGTATGTGTTGGGCTCATTGAGGAGCTGGCTGGGGCCGGACTCTGGGTTGAAGCGGCAGCTCCTGGGGAGGAGGGGCAAACTCGCTGCCGTGTAACGCAGACAGCGAGGCTTCTCAGGATGTGCCCTCCCGTCAGCCTGGTTCTGGGGTTGCTGCATGTGGTCAACAAGCTTAGCCTGCACAACTCCAGGAGGCGTTGTTTATGTGGACTGTCATGTGAATGGTGACCCCGGGAGTTCTGTGACATGGTGGCCCTTTTGGGGTCCAAATGGAACCAGTGGTAGGCGGCTAAACTCGTCTCTACTTTCTTGACGTGGAGCAGACCGTGTGACTTCCTGAGCACCCAGGTCTGGGCAGGGCCAGTCCACAGCCATGTGTGCACTGACCTACATCGAGGCAGCATAGGACCACCACGTGGGGTGTCTATGTTGTCACGGGCTTGGCTTTCTACAGAGATTAGCTCCCCAGCCTAGCAAGCTCCCCTGGAGGGGAGTACCCAGGATCCCTTGTCCTGGGGCAGGGCTGATGCCCCCTGGAAAGGAAGCCTTAAGGGGAGCCTGGAGATCTGAGGACAGGCACAAGGAGCCTGAGTAGATCTGGTGGCTGCTCTGGGCATTGCATGGAGCCCAAGTCCCCAGGGAGCTGAGAGGTAGGGGCAGATTGTCCAATCCCTGGGTCTACAGTGTCCCTCGGCAGAGAGCGGGTGGTGCCTGGGCCTATTCCCGGATGTACTGAGGAAGCAGCAGACAGGGGTTTTTGGCACTGCTTGCTGGGCGTCAACCCCCAGACCAGCTCCCCGACCTCCCAGACTGCCAGCCTCAGAGCAGGACTGGCCTGGGCAGCAAGGAGTCTGGAGGTCCACAGGGAAGACAGCCCCTTTCCTGGTTTCCCAAATAGCCAACATTGAGGGAGGCCTGTGGTGTCAGCCTGTGGCATCGCCCTGGGGGAAGGAGGGGCATGGAAACAGAGTATCCCTTGTTCCCTGGATGAAGGAGAGAGCTGGGTGCTCTACAACTCCCACCCCCAGAATAGGGATTTGATAATGCTGAGAGTCCTGGCAGAGGAAGCTTCTGGAACCTGCTCAAATCCCAAAGCTAGGGCTGCTCAGTCAAGCTGCTGGCGTGGGGGCTTGACTGGGGGCAGAGGCAACGTTTTAGTTGCCTTGTCACCTGGCATGGAGGGCATCCCAGGACTGGGACTCCTCTGGGGAGCATGTGTGTGTGTGTGTGTGTGTGTGTGTGTGAGAGAGAGAGAGAGAGAGAGAGAGAGAGAGCGAGAGAGGAGCACAGCCCCTCCTTCCCCATCCAGCAGCAGTGAGGCCTGGGGAGGAGTTGGGAAAGAAGGCTCTGGGAGGGAACAAGAGAGTGGCAGTCAGGCCCTGGGTGGAGGAAGTGTGCCCCTCCCTGCCATTCCCGTGAAATCCCTGTGAAATACTCGGGTAGAGGCTGCCTCAGTGGCTGATGCCCCATGGCTGTTCAGGACTCAAGGGAGGCTTGTTCTTGGCTTCCTCGATAGGGCAGAAGTCCAGAGCTCTTTTCTAGAATTACTGTGTGGCTCTGGGCTGTCTCCTAGCCTCCCTGAGAGTCTCATCAGCACCGACCAATAGAATTTTCCAGTGATGGAAGTGTTCTCTGTGCTGTTCAGAAAGGTTGCCACTAGCCGCATGTGCCTACTGAGCATTTAAATGGGGCTCGTGTATAAAATAGGTAACTGATGAGAACCGACTGTATAGCAGAGGGAGCTCTACTCAGTGCTCTGTGTTGACCTAAATGGGAAGGAAATCCAAAAATGCGGGGATATATGTATACGTCTAGCTGATTTACTTTGCTGTACAGTAGAAACTAACACAACATTGGAAAGCAGCTATACCCCAATAGAAATTTTAAAAGAATGGGGCTAGTGTGACTGAGGAGCTACATTTTAAATTAAATTAAATTTTAGTAACTTAAAATATAGATAGCCGCCAGTGGCTAGTGGCGACCTTCAGGACAGTGCAGCTCTGGTCCCTGGGCCCCATTAGCCTCTTGCAGCTCACTGGAGCCCCTGTGAGTGGGAGCGGATGGCAGTATCAGGTATGGAAGCAGGTCCCCCAATGATTTCAAGAAACCACAGTCTTGTGATAAAAGCCATGAAACACCCTAATCTCTCCTCCTCTTGGATTTTTGAGATGCATATTACCATGTGAAATAAAGGCTCTGAGATGTTTCTGCTCAGAAGAAACCCATTGGTTTCATTTAAGCTCAAATGTTCCAAATGCATGTGAGCACAGCGCCTTTTTCACATGGCACATCTAGTAGTATTCTGGGAACCCTTTGAAATGCTGCGAGAGGAGGCTAGACTCCCAGAGGAGCTAACACTCCCAAATGGGGCTACTTCTGGTTCAAGCAGCGTGTGTAGGGAACCTGGAGCTCTTGGTTAAAATTGAAGATGTTCCCATGGGTTGCCCCAGGGCTTCCCGGCCTGGGCAGGAACACAGCAGGGACCCTGGGAGGCTCCATCACTGTGTGATCTGCCCTGGACCTGGCAGCTGCAGGCCAGGGCAGCCCCTCCCCACTCCATCCATTGGCCTTAGGGTGTGGGATGTGGGCCTCTTGGTGGGGAGCACAGAGGCAGCTGCCCCATTTCATGCCTTTCCAACCTTCTACTGCTTTGACTGACCACGTGTCTGGACTGGGAGAAGCTCTGTTGTTGTTCTAGTTTCTGAGCTGGACCCTGATGAGAAGAGAGGGGAGACGGGGCAGGTGTCTGTCAGGGGTTCCCTCCATCTGCCCAGGCAGGCAGTGACCCAGAGCTGGCCAGGACTTGCACCTCCACAGGGAGACTCCAAGAGCTCCTACTGGACACTCTCCATGCTGATTCGATAAGCCCTGTCACCTGCATCAAGCCAAGCAGGGAGGCAGCTGCAGCCCACCCCCACTCCCCATGGGCCCCAACAGTCTGGTCTTTGGGGCACCTCAGTGGGGTTGGAGCTCTGCAAATGCAGGAGAGTGACAGTTACTCTCTGGTGAGGCAGGGCATTCCTGCTGGGGACATTCAAAGGTTTCCTATGTGCTTATCAGAATAGGGAACTGGCCAACAGGAGAGGGGCTGCCATGGCCACTTTCTATCTCTCTCTGCAGGGCTGTGGCCCAGCAGCCGTCTCTCGCTCGGGAGATGGTTCAGTCCTCTCTGGGCAGCAGGGAAGAGGGCCTTCCCCCTGACTCCCCCTAGAACTCTGTGGGTGCAGGTCTCTGCCCTGCATGAAGGCCTATTCTCTCCTACTCAGATACATTCTTTGAGCTTGATATGAGGAGCACTGATGGGAGATCTGGAACACTTCCTGCTGCCTATTCTGGGAAGTCTGAAGGCATGCCTGGGAGGCCTGGTCGGGCCCTGTGATAAGATATCACCAGCCACCTAGGCAATTACACGTCTGTAGGGCTTGGGCTGAGGTGGGATGCTCAGCTCTGCCCCAGCCTGGAGTCTTGCGTCTGGGCCTGTTTTCTGTGGGCTCACTGGACACACATGCAGGGCTACCATGGAACAACTCTGGGGGCACCACTCACAGGGGACCCGTGTGACTGTGCTGGGGACACACACATACATACGTGTCAGTCTTGTCACCATGCACACTTCCTCACCACACCTCAGTATCCCCAATACACAAAAATTCAACTTGATTAAAAAGAACAGGCAGTGATCTTGCCCACCCTTGGAAATTAATGGCTTCCTTCAGAGCATTTGAAGTGGGTTCCATTTACATCTAACTTTGCAGGACCACATCCAGCTCTGTCAGGTGAGGTGCACCTGTGCTCCAGTGACTCACACATACATTCAGGCTTGCCAAGGGCCAGGGCAGCTGCTGTTCCCAACTACAGCCGATCGCTGGTAGATTTAGGAATCCATAAATCACCTTTATTCCCTGGAAGGATGATTGTGTGTTAGATTGAAAGAGGCCTTTGCCACAGGTGTCTTTGGCAAACCCTGGTCAAAGCTATTAGCCATCATAAGGAAACTCCAGCAGTTCGGCTGGTCCCTGAGAAGTGGTAAAGCGCTAAAACCAAGAAAGACTTGGATGCGAATCTGTGATAACCTAAGCCCCAGGAGAGAATTTACTGAACTATGCAGCAATGCTACAAGTACAGTACCTTTCTTCCATCCTTGTGGTGGGCCAGAGGGGGTTGGTGGGGGGAACTGGCATGAGTGGGGGAACTCTAGAACCAGTGTTGGAGATCACCCAGAGAAACCTGCCCATCTTCTAGATGAGGAAACAGATCCAGAATGATCAAGACGTTACCCTAGCATTTAACAGAACGTGAGGGGCAAAGCCAGGACCCCAACCTTGGTCTTCTAAGCCTGACCCCTGTCCTGGAGCCCTCCCACACACAGCTTCCTCTCCAGAACAGAGAGAAAGCCAAGACGGTGACTCACAACCCGCTTGGCAGTTTTGCTAATAAATTCTTTGTTTTGAAGCGAGATGTTCTGCCTCCATTAAAGTCTTTAGGAAATTATAGTGATTTTGACTTTTTGAGACATGTTTGAATTACTCACAGTCTGGAATTCCCAGGCAGAGGGTGAAACCCAGAGAGGCTGCAGAGAAGTTAGGGGCACAGGATCCGGGGTCAGATGGATCTGAATTCAAATCCACGCTCTGCCACTACTGTGTGAGTTAACCACTCTGAGCCTCAGTTTCCTTGCTGGTTTTGGTAACTAACACCAGGATTAGTTCACGAGTTGCTGGGGGACTAAATGAGGTAGTGAGCAGAGAAGGCTTGGCCCCCAGGAGACCTGAATAAATGGGCAGTTGTGTTATTCCCTGACTGAGCAGGAAGGGAATAACCCCTGGGGTCTTGCTTAGCAAGCACAGAATCAGCCTGCACTGAGACCTCAAGCAGAGCCTGCTCGGCCTTATGAATCACAGGCAGGGCTGCCTGACACTGACCTGGGGACTCGTCCTCTCCGAGGCTGTTTCCCTGAAGGAAAAATAAAAGTGGATAATGATAGCGCAGGTCTGTTGCAAGGACCTCCATGTTCAGGTCTTAGGACTGGTGCCGGGCGCTCATGGATGGTCGTTTTATCACTGTCCCTATTCTTTCTGCCTGCGTTTCCGGCAGGGCAGTAACGGCTCATACAGTAGTAGTGGGAGAGTTTCCATAGCTCTGTTTCTGCCAAATATGGTGCGAATTTGAGCTTCTCTTGTTCAGTACGTGGCTGAGCCTTTGCCCATGCTGTTCCATTGCTAAGAAGCCCCTCACTTCTCCATCCCTATCTATTAGCATCCTTCCAAGGCCTAGCTTGAAAGGCTGTGGGAAGAATGGGAAGAGCTTTCCTGATTCCTCAGTCAGTATATGCATTGAAAGTTGAACAGATATTACGGAGTGCCTGCTCTGTCCAGCACCGTGCCGGTGGTAACGTCTCCATTCTCTTTTCCCAGCCCATTTTTGCACTTGAACACTTGTGTATTCTGCCTTATCCTATAGCATGAATATTTTAGAAGGCAAAGGGCCTTAGAAAACTGCATAGGGTTTGAGGGCCAGTTTGTACCCGGCAACGTCTCTGTCTTTTCTGACTTTTTCTGACTTTTCTCCCTGACCACAGACTCACCCAGGGGGCAGATGTGTCAGTCTTCCAACCCCAGCCAACAGCAGATAGATCTGAGCATGCTCAGTAGGACCGTAGGGGGGTACCACCACCAAGTTGGGGATTCAAAGCCCGTGAGAGGTAGCCCCCGAGGGAAGATGAAGGCTTTAAACTGTTATTGTAAGTGTGTCTTCTCTCCGTGGGTTGCATGGAGATCAAAGTCTGAAGGAAGTAGAAGGTTGCTCTCTGACAAAAACACCATATTTTTAGAAGTGCTTGGTGGTTTAGGATGTTTGCCCCAATGCTGCCTTTCAGTGGCAGGGGGTGGGGCTGGGGTGGAGGCCAAGGGATACGAACTCAGGCTGAGGGTTGGTGGGAGTGGGTTTCCTGGCAGCAAAGGGCCTGAGGGTGGAGGCTGAGGGTGGGAGGACGTTCCATCATCACTTATCTTTCCTGAAAACCAGAGCCCCCAGACCTTACACTTGGGGAGCGGGCAAGGGAGGGGGGGCCTTCGAGGCCTCTGACTCCATCTCCTTTCAAAGATGGGAGCACAAAAGCCCGGAGAGGAGCAGAGAACTGGCTAATCTCCACCTCCCCACCCCCTCCAGGCTTCCCCATCTGGGGATTTGGGACTTGCACACATGAAACCGTTAAAGAACAATGTATGCATTCTGTAATCAGCGCTAATTGGTGTGGTTCAGAGGAGGGGGAGGAATGCCAGGCATTTGGGGGCAGAACACCAGTGGGTCTCTGAACCAACTGCCCACGAATAGTCCGTGGAGAATTGGAATAACTCTTGGGGTCTGGGAAGGGTGAAACGTGGGTAGCTGAGAGGACAGCCCAGCAGTATGGGCAAAAGGTAGGAGGTAGAAACTCACTGGGCCTGAACATGGGGAATGATGGGGGTCTCCACGCTCCCAGGGCTCGGAGCCTGCCTCCCTACGTTCTGTTGAGCCTCATTTTCAATGGTGGCGGGGAGAGGTGAACTGGCTACTCCCCGCGCCCAAAGGGGAGCAGGGAGAGGCATGTTGGGGGGCTTCCCAGCTCTCCCCACCTCCCCCCAGGACCTCTACCTTATAATCGGGGTGGCCCTTCCTTAATGTTTATGCCCAAATCCTAAACAGCCAGGCTGGGATGGTGAGCTATAATTTATATCATTTTTCATACGGGTTATGGGCTCCAAAGTCTCAGACTCCTTCAAATGGGAACCACATTGAAGACGGGGTAAACCGACGTTAAGAAATCTGGTCCCAGGAAGCCACCTGCCTCTCATTTGGGATGTGTCTGGGTTTATTGTTTGTTTCCAAGGCCCAGCTGGTTTCGAGAGACGGCAGGGCAGCCATGGATCACTACCCTTGCCAGGCATCCGTGCTGAGGCTGGGGTGGGCCTCTGCTGTGAGTCCCCCCAGGCTCCAGCGTGCCCCCATGTGAAGCTCTGCGGGGGAATTTGGGAGCACACTGCTCTTTGTCTTTGCCTGTCCCCACAGAGCAAAGCCAGCTGGAGACAACCAAGTCTGGGCAAAGCCCCATGGCCTGTGGGAGGCCTGGCGCCCCAGGCTGGTTCAGGGGAGCGAGGACTCTGGGCTCCCCCAGCCACTACCAAGAATCAGGGCACCAAAGCAGGCCAGGAGGCCGGCTGCACTGAAGATGAATGAACCGAAGCTCCACACAACAGCACGGGTGGATCTTAAATGTGTGGTGTTGAGTGAAAGAATATGAATGAGGGACTCCTCATTCATATACAGTCCCAAACCAGGTAAAAACTAGTCTGTGGTGTTAGAGAGGTAAGCTTAGGAGATAAAACTAAAGTTGGAAGGGATTACCCTGGAGGTTGGGATGATGGTAGCCTTTAGTGAGGAGGTTGGGGACTGGATTGGGTGGGGCAGGGGGATTCCAGGGGGCAGGCCGTGTTCTAGTTCTTGATCCTGAGGTGGCTACAGGAGCGTTCTCTACAATCATTCATTAAGCTGTACATTTATGCTTTATGGACTTTCTGAACGGGCTATTTCTCACGATAAAAGAGGCTAAGAGGGACTTCCCTGGTGGTCCAGTGGTTAGGACTCTGAGATTCCACTGCAGAGGGCATGGGTACGATCCCTGGTCAGGGAAATTGGCAGGCCGCATGGTGCAGCCAAACCAAATCAAACAACACAACAACAAAGAAAAGTTAAGAAAACAAAAAACAGGACATTGAACGAGTGAGCATGGCACTCACTGCCCTCCCTGGCTTGTCTCTCCTTTCCATCCCACTTTGTCCTCGGGGCCCTGGAACACTCCCTCCCTCTTCTCCCCCACTCCAACTCCCACCCCATGAGCCAGCGGTCAGCCCCTTCCCACTTGTCCTACCCAGCCTGGCTCAGGCCCAGGCCTTCCTTGGTGCTGATGGCATCACAGGTGAGGGGGACTTCCTGATCCCCAGAGAGCCCTGAAGCCCAGGGGGCTGTGGAGCCCTCTTCTCAGTAGCCCCTGCCCACTCTGGGCCTAGCCCAGCACTGGCCCCTGGATCGATTGGCACGACTTTCCTGGCTCTGAGAGATTCCTCATGGTCGCTCATCAGGTCGGGAATCATCAGAGCCGCCTGGACTTCCCTGCCTCAGCTTCTGCAGGAACAGCCTGCAAGCTGAGTAGCTGGTCAGAGGACCTCTGTGGACAGTCGTCGGGTGGCCTCTGGTAACAGGCCTGCCCTGACAACCTCAGCTCTCTCTGAGGGATGCCCTGGGGCACCCTCACTGTGAACGAAGGGCAATCTTTAGAACAAGCATAGTTTTTGAAAAAAAAATCTCTGATCTTCAAAGTTCTGTTTGCTCTTTTAAAGGGCATTGCCTTTTCATGGGTGAAATGGATCCCTCAAAGTGGATGCTGAAGAAACTGTAGGAGAAAATGAGAAGCGTGGGGTTGGGGTCCCTAATTGGGAGGGGCCGGACTCGGGGGGCTGGCTTCCTCCACACTCCTAATTTCTGGGAGCAGATGACTCTCCCCCAGGGTGCCCAGGCCTCGGGGCTCTTCCACAGAGCTTTCAGGTGAGAAACTTTCCATTGTTGCCTTATCTTGTGGCAATCCCCGCCTCGCTGCCCCAGAAACCACAGGTGCGCGCAGATCTGAGGCCCTGATCTGTTCCATTCTCTTTGTGCCACGCGGAGCCGGGGACGTGAACCCCGGCATGAAACGGCGCCCACAACCGCAAGGCCCGCTGTGCGCCCTCTGAAACTGTAGGTAAAGACAATTACCGGCAATTTCCACAGCATGGTTTGTTTTTTGTTCAAAGGCCATGAAGGCATTCTCAGCAGCGGGCCCAAAATATAGTATTCCCACCGCACGCCGCCCTCATAAATGTGCGATAAAAGCTGTGGTCACTTTGTCCCGGCTCTTCCTTTTCACAGTCAACCCTTCAAGTCTGATGTTGAAACTGCTTTTTTCTTAATGTGTACTTTGATGGCCCAGATAACGCTCCATGATAAGGAACTGCCTTCAAAACTACTCACTGTACCTCGTGCTCACCAATAGGATGTGCGTCACAAGAGAAAATCAGGTGCCTGTACTTATGAGAAGTGGGATAGTAACGTGCTGAGTCTGTGAAATTCTCCTCTCTGATGCCTGTATTGAAGATTTTGCAAAGAGGGAAAAAAGAAAAAAGAACCAGGCACCGATCAGAAGAGGAGAAAATGGTGGGCCATGTCCTAGAAAGAGCTATTTCCCCTTGGCAACAGTTGCCAAGAATCTGTGCACTCAGGCCCATCAGTTTTCCTTAACGGAAAAGACTCCCTGAGGCTGCTGTTAAGCGGCCCAGAGAGCTGGGTTGGGTATGTCGGAGCTCTCCTGGAGGAGTCTTGAGGTTTTGGATTCATCAGGTGTTGCACCTCCTGTGGTTGACTTTAAGCTATTCCCTTCGCTCATCGGTATTTGGAATCTACCAAGAGCTGCCCACACCTGGAGTCATTACCTCACAACTGGAACAGACCCTTGCGTTGTATAAGCAATGCTTGCTTTTTTTCAAAGCACTTTCATGTCCGTTATCTCATCTCCAAACCCATGGAGAAGGTTGACATCAATATGGCGGCCAGCACAAACCCCAGTAGGGTACTAGGCCCATTTTACAGAAAAGGTAAGAGTGACTAAAGTGACAATTGCAAAAAATACTCCAAGGCCAAGAGAGGGGCTTTTCAGTGGAGGTCTCATAATTGTGTCTGCAAAGACCAGGCATTTTCAAAGACTTCTAAGATTCGGGCTAAAATCAGTGGCTTCTCAAGTCTCTTAAGAGAGATCATCCTGGCTCTTGACTTCATTTTTAGCTTTGCCTTGTTCCCAGGGACCTCTAAGATCCCCAGCCTGGGAGGCAGAGGGATTAGAGCTGGCTTGGATCAGACAAACTGAGGCTTGAATCTGCTTAACCAGCTGTGTGACTTTTGGTGAGTTACTTTACCTCTCTGGGCCTCAGTTTCTTCATCAGGAAAATACAGGTGTCATGGTTAAAGCTCTTCAGGGTCCCTGCTAGGCATGAGTGTCTGTGATTTTGTGATTCTATGAATTACCTGGATTTGCATAAGCATAACATCTTACAGGTTTCGAAGCACTTTCACATACCTTTTAGCAGTTCATTTGATCTCAGCCACAGCTCTGTGGGGTAGGCAGGCAGGCATGCCATGTTTTCATATCCCCATTTGAGAGATGGAAAAGTTGAGGTACAGAAAGATTAAGTAGCTAGCCGCAGGAACTCTGGCAAGCTGGTGCTGGCCAGGACCTGAGCAGACATGTGGAGATTTCTGGACTGTCTGTGGGCAGCCTCTTCTGTCCAGGGATCCCTACTGTGTTATCCTGGAGGGAACTGAGAAGCACCAGAACTTCAGGGTCTGGTTTAGAGTGCCTGGCCCTCTGGCCCTCCTTATCATGTGCAGCTTCAGTGGCTGGACCCTCGGCCTCACACACAACAGCTGGCAGCATTCCAGGAGATGCTTCGGGAGGCAACTACAAAGGCCTTTCCGAGGCGGAGGCAAGGGAATCACTGCTCTAGCACAGTCTTCTCCCTCAGCACCTCGCCTGTGTGTCCACGCCCTCTGTCTTGGATCACACAGGTTTCCCCTGCTGGAATCCCCTCATTCCTCCTGCCAGTCAAACTCTTAGCTATCCTTAAAGCCGAGACCAAAAAGCCCTCCTTTGAGCCAAGTGCTCTACATACATTTTCGTATTTAATCCTCTCTGTTTCCTTGCCTGTAAAATGGAAATAGAAATATACACAGCCAACATCATTTATCACCCATTTTGCAGAAGGTGGGGGTAAAATGGAAATAGAAATATACACAGCCAACATCATTTATCACCCATTTTGCAGAAGGTGGGGGTAAAATGGAAATAGAAATATACACAGCCAACATCATTTATCACCCATTTTGCAGAAGGTGGGGGTACTGAGGCTCAGAGGGTTAAGCCACATGCCTGAGGTCATGCAGCTGACAGGGGCTAGAGCCTGGATATGAACCTTATGACCTAAAGCACTCAGGGTTGTAGGCACCACACAGCACTGACTTCTTTGTCCCCTTCACAAAGCACGTGGGGACCACCCCTCCGTCTTCTGAGCACTCCCATCCTCGCTGAGTGTGTGTTCCATGGATCTCACTTATCTCCCTCTCTGGGCTGAGCCTTGCAGGTCAGAGGTTGCATCCTATCGCTCTGCATACCTGCCTGGCACATAGTTGGTCTTGGTAAGCCCTTGCTAGTTGAAGGTTCAGAGAGTGAAGGCACCTGGTGTGTGGAGGGGTACCAAGGCCAGTGGGGCCTGTAAGACCAGGGGCTGGGACTTCCCTGGTGGTCCAGTGGTTAAGACTCTGTGCTTCCACTGCAGGGGGCGTGGGTTTGATCCCTGGGGGAGAAGATCCCACATGCCATGCTCCTGGGCCAAAAAAAGAAAAAGAGACTGGGGGCTGCTTTTCCTTCCATCTGGTCCCACCGGGGGCCAGGCTACTCCAGTGCTCTCTGGCCTAGCACTTAGAGCACAGCATTGCAGTACGGTGACCCACTTTGTTTTTCTCACACTGCCCACAAACTTGGTCCTGACTCTTCTAACAATGTAGAATAAGGTGCTATTTAAAAGCACAGGGTCAGTGTTGGACGCTCTGTCCCCCATCTACTGTATGACCCAGGGCAAGTGACTTCATGTATTTTATGAATCTGATTCTATCCACCGTAAGGTGTACCATATTTTATGTCCCAGCAAGAAAGGGAAAAACACTCCCTGCCAGTTAAGCTATGCTAAGCCACCAGCTGTAAGATGTATCTCAGCTTCAGAGATATTAAGATTTGTCTAGACACTTCACAAAAGAAAATATTCGAATAGCTAATAAGCACATGAAAAGATGCTCAACATCATTAATCGTCAAGGAAATGCAAATTAAAACCACAGTGAAGGGCTTCCCTGGTGGCGCAGTGGTTGAGAGTCCGCCTGCCGATGCAGGGGACGCGGGTTCGTGCCCCGGTCCGGGAGGATCCCACATGCCGTGGAGCGGCTGGGCCCGTGAGCCATGGCCGCTGAGCCTGCGCGTCCGGAGCCTGTGCTCCGCAACGGGAGAGGCCACAACAGTGAGAGGCCCGCGTACCGCAAAAAAAAAAAAAAAACCACAGTGAAAAGTTAAACATATACCTATTATATGACCCAGACATTCTACTTCTAGATATTTACCAAGAGAAATGAAAACACATGCATACAATAACTTGTACATAAATGTTTACAGCAAACTTGCTTTGCAATAGTCCCAAACTGGAAACATCCCAAATGTCTACCAACAAGTGAGTGGATAAACAAATTGTGGTACATCCATTCAATGGAATAGTACTCAGCAATTAAAAGTAGTTAACTATTGCTACATGCAACAACATGGATAAAACTCACACTAAATATGTTGAATGAGAAAATCCAGAGAAAAGAGAATACATACTGTATGTTTTGATCTGTACAAAACTCTAGAAAATGTAAAGGAATCTACTAATAAGTTGACAGCAAGTAGGTCTGTGGTTGCCTAGGGCTGGGGTGGAAGGAGGGAGGAATGGGTTATAAAGAGGTAAGAGGAATCTTTGGGGGGGTGATGGGAATATTTGTTAAGTTGATTGCATGGGTATAAACAGGTCAGAACTTATTGTACACTTTAAATATGTACAGTTTATACCTCAATAAAGTTGAAAAATATGTGCATTTAGGAGAGAATGCTTTCCTTGTCTGTAACCCAGGAATATTGTTATGAGGTTTAAATGGGATAAGGCATTAGCCCGGTATCTGGTGCTTTACCTCTGTAGGTGGCTTGTAGATTTTATTTCACTGTGAGGTCCCTTTAGAGACAGGGACCTGGGGTGGGAGAGTCCAAGGACCCTGCCCTAGGTCCTACAGGGAGTTGGTACAGCGCAGGCCAGCATTCCCAGTCAGAGTGTGTCCCCGGTCCCATGCATCTTGCACTGGCCCAACCCCAAGCAGAGCAAAAGGGAACAATGCCAGCCTCCAACTGCTTGAGAATGGTCCGGCTGGTGGGAGCCAGGGCCACTGGGGGCTGTGACTTGAGAAACCCTCAGCATCTGCTCTTGGGTCCTTCTCCAGGGTGACTGCCTGCTGCGCGCAGAGTGGATGTCACCCACCCAGCCACCTGCCCACATCGACGCAGTGGTGCTTCTACACAGCCTGCCCTGGCCGGGCCCCAGGTCCCCTGCAAGTGAATGATTCAAAGCCGCTCTTCACAGCAAGTGTGAGAAGCCTCCACCGCAGGCCACCTTCGCCTTCTGGGCGGGCCGAGATTCGACATTACTCACAGCTTCCAGTACCTGCCTGAGTTCAAACAGGAAGCCTGGTTTTCCCTCTTGGGTCAACAACAACCCTTCTTTCTCTCTTTTTGTTCCGGCCTCTGGGATCTCCTGTGAAGTGGGTTTCTTGGGGTGAAAGTGGGGGCGTCAGTGGGCCCCACCAGCAGATGTCAGAACCTCCTCACCTGGGGAAGCTTGGAAGAGGGCTTTGTGCCAGCAGGCTGTGAAAATGACATTGCTCATCTATGGCTTTGTAAACCAAGGGAGCACCTGGCCAGGCACACAGTAGGCCCTCAATACATGTTTGTTCGACTGATCTAGATTGAAATGTAGTGTGTCTCTAAACAAATGCAGCTCCTCCTAGCTTCCTGGCTCAGCAAATATCACCTCCATCTGCTCCCTTGGCTCAGACACGCTGGAGGCACCTCTCTGGCTTTTCTATTCCCTCATTCCCCACCCCAAGTGGACACTAAGTCCTCCTGTCCTTCTACCTCGATGTTTCCCAAATCCATCCCCTCCTCCCCACACTCTCTGTGATGGTCCCCTTCTGGCCCCTGTCACGCGAGGCTGTCACTTTCTCCTCTGTCTCACCTGGCCCCGTTCCACCCACAGACCACACAGCCACCAGAGCCATCCTTCCTAGACGCTTGAGGGACCACATCACAAATGGATCTTCTTTGCTGACTATCCTTGCACACCTCGTGTGGCACATCTAAAGTCCCTACAGTGGCCTACAAGGCCCATCTCTCAGAACTCATCCTGCCTCCAGGGCATTCTCTGTGTGCTGAGGATACCCAGCCACTTGGGGTTCCCTAAGCAAGCCTTAGTCTGCCTGGCCTTCCGGGTTTTGCACAGTGCTCTGAAGAGACCCCTGCCAGCCCCTGCTCTCTCCACGCCAGTGCAAATACTCTCACCCTTCAGCTGAATTCCCACCAACCCTGCACCACCCATTCCCTGTAGCCTTTCCTGAGGGATAGTCAGAGTTCGTTTCCCTCCTGTGCATGTGTGTGTGTGCAGCTTGGTTTTGCATGCATCACCCGTGTATATTTCCAGGCTCTGAAGGCAGGGGTCCAGTTTGTCTCTGTGTCTGCAAGCCAACCCAGGCTTGTTGGGTCAAGGAGAGTCCAACGTGGAGCAGGGGCTTGGCAGTTGTGTGCTGGACAGCCATCCCTTTGTGCACTTCTTAACCTCAGGGGACCTGACTCTAGAAGCAGCTGGCAGGTGGCAGTGACTCCCCAGTTCTCCCTTGCTCCCCAGGCTCCCTGATACAGGGGCAGGGCCAAAGAGGAAGGATCTCTTTCTAGGGCAAATTTCCACGAACATTGAATGCCTTTTGTGTCCATCTCCGGCTTTAGCTGGAGATCTGACCTGTGGCCAAGGCTGGGACACTCAGACAACCACATTCCATTTCTGCCGAGTTCTGAAGACAGTATTCCTGGATTCCTGGAGAAATGGGCCTCCCTGGGTTGGGTGGGTTCTAGGAAGGCAAAAGCGAGGCCTAGTTCTTCTCTGTGGTTATTGTGAGGATTAAATGAGTGAATATACATGAAGCTCTTAAACAGAGATGGACACACAGTGCTGTGTATGTTAGTCTTGATGATGATGACGATGGGGGTCCGTGGGTGCCCCAGTGTGGTGGGAAGTCCACAGATCCCAATGTGGGGGGGACAGCCTTCAAGTACATGGGCCTGGGCCATACATCCCTCTCTCATGAGGGCTAAGCTCTGTGAGGGTAGAGGCTGCATCTGGCACATGGTGGATGCTCAGTAAGAGTTCGTTGAAAGGAGTTAGAGTTTTTGTCTTTTTGGACCAGGTGGAGGTGAAGGTTTTTTTCCTGTGTCAGGGAAGGCAGACTTTGTGAAGCAATTGAGAGTAAGGAGGTTTAAGGATGAATGTTTAGTCTCTTAAAAGGAGAAACTCTTTAAGTGCTTATTTTACAAGGGTAGTGCTAATTAGGAATCATTATTATCTGGTTATTAAGTCAAACCTCCCCCTAGAACTGTTAGGTACCCACACAGACCCAAACTGAGCTAAGAGCAGGCAAACTGCATTCCTTTAAAACAACCTGACTCAGCTCCCAGAGAGTCAGGTTCTTGTCTCTCCTGCCTCTTCAGCCTCCTGCACCTAATGGCCCTGGGTCTTTGGATGGGATGATGCCCCACAGAGGCCATCTGGTCCAGCCCTCTGCCTCATGACCAGATGCACATGGCTACCGTGGAGGAAAGGCCATGTCTCGAACACTTTGAAGGCTGCTGTGCTGTAAGAACTCTCAGCCTGGGCCTGGAGTCCCCCCACCCCCGACACCACAGATCCTCCTTGGACCTGAATCCACTGGGTATCAGGTTATGCTGGGTGCTGGGGAGAGACCAATGAGCAAAACTGACTCAGCCCTGCCCGCATGGGACTCAGCGGGGAGGGGAGACGGGGAGACAGACATTGTACGAACATTAGACATATATAAACATCATTGCAACATGTACTACCTACAAAGGAAATGGCCGAGATGAAAATGAGGGCTGACCTCAGCAGGAAATGACCTGGTCTGAGGGAAGCCCTCCCCAAGAAGTGAGGCTTCCACAGAGATCTGAAGCGAGCATCCAAGTTGTCTTTGTGAGTGGGGATTTGGGGAGAAAGCCTCGTAGGCCTAGGGAACAGTGTGTGAGAAAGTCCTGGGACCTGTTGAAAGACAGAAGGGAGGAGGAGCTGCATGGCTGAGCAAGGTTACAGGGGATCTGAAGGAGGGGTAGGGACCCACCCATGGTGGCGCTGTTTGCTCTGTCTAGGTTTCCGCGGGAAATGTGTCTCAGGTGGTGGACATTTTCACGGCATATGTGAAGACTATCTAATACCAAATCTCCGCTCGCCGGCTTGGAGTTCCCTCCAACAGCCCGAGATCCTTGCAGGGTGGGGTGAGCATTGTTCTTCTTCAGGTTTCTTGAGAAAGGGGAGCCAACAGTCCTCCCACTGTTGAGCGGTTGTGGGTGAGGCTGCTACAGACGCCTTAGAGGTTAGGTTGACATGGCCTGACTAGCAGCCCCTCGGGCAGCAAAACCTCCTGCTTTCCATTTGCAACATCCGGTGCTTCCTCCCTCTCCTCTCCGTGCCCTGGTGTCTGTGAGCCAGGGTGGGACCTCTGGCACCTGACTCCCACCCAGGCTCTGTGCTGACGCCAGCTTACAGGAACCCCACCTCAGCATGCTTGCTTCTCGAGGTAACATCCTTTATCAAATTAGATTAATTTCAAAATTTTTATTCATTCTTTAAAATTGACTTGATGGGACCTCCGTGGTAGCGCAGTGGTTAAGAATCCACCTGTCAATTCAGGGGACATGTTTTCGAGCCCTGGGCCAGGAAGATCCCACATGCCGCGGAGCAACTAAGCCCGTGCGCCACAACTGCTGAAGCCTGTGCGCCTAGAGCCCGTGCTCCGCAACAAGAGAAGCCACTGCCATGAGAAGCCTATGCACCGCAATGAAGAGTAGCCCTCGCGGGGCTTCCCTGGTGGCGCAGTGGTTGAGAATCTGCCTGCTAATGCAGGGGACACGGGTTCGAGCCCTGGTCTGGGAGGATCCCACATGCCACGGAGCAACTAGGCCCGTGAGCCACAACTACTGAGCCTGCGCATCTGGAGCCTGTGCTCCGCAACAAGAGAGGCCGCGATAGTGAGAGGCCCGCGCACCGCGATGAAGAGTGGCCCCCGCTTGCCACAACTAGAGAAAGCCCTTGCACAGAAACGAAGACGCAACACAGCAAAAATAAATAAATTAATTAATAAACTCCTACCCCCAACATCAAAAAAAGAAAATAAATAAATAAAATAGTTGCGTAGGAAGATATCACTCTAAAAATAAAAAAGAGTAGCCCTCGCTCACCGCAACTAAAGAAAGCCTGAGCAGCAATAAAGACCCAACGCAGCCAAAAGTAAATAAATAAATAAATAAAATAGTTGCGTAGGAAGATATCACTCTAAAAATAAAAAAGAGTAGCCCTCGCTCACCGCAACTAAAGAAAGCCTGAGCAGCAATAAAGACCCAACGCAGCCAAAAGTAAATAAATAAATAAATAAAAGTTCCCTTAAAAAAAAAAAATTGACTTGATGATAGTAATACAGATATTGGAAAAGAAAATAAACAGCGTGGTTAGAGCTAGAGTTCCCGCATCCCAGGACCCTCCCTGGGGGGTTATCAGTCTTTTTCAGTGCATTTTTATTTATATGTCTATAGATACAAAGACACTTTTCTTTGGTGTACATTGACTTTTTTTTTTAAACTGAAGTGTAGTGATTTACAATGTTGTGTTAGTTTCTGGTGTACAGCAAGTGATTCAGTTATACATATATATTATTTTTCATATTCTTTTCCATTATGGCTTATTCAGGATATTGCATATAGTTCCCTGTGCTATACAGTAGGTCCTGATTGTTTATTTATTTATTATTATTATTATTTTTTTTGCGGTACGCGGACCTCTCACTGTTGTGGCCTTTCCCGTTGCGGAGCGCAGGCTCTGGACGCGCAGGCTCAGCGGCCATGGCTCACGGGCCCAGCCACTCCGCGGCATGTGGGATCTTCCCGGACCGGAGTACGAACCCGCGTCCCCTGCATCGGCAGGCGGACTCTCAACCACTGCGCCACCAGGGAAGCCCCCTTGTTGTTTATTTTATATATAGTAGTGTGCATCTGTTAATCTCAAACTCCTAATTTATCCCTCCCCCACCCTCTTTCCCTTTGGTAACTGTAAGTTTGTTTTCTGTATCTGTGAATCTGTTTCATAAATAAGCTCATTTGTATCATATTTTAGATTTCACATATAAGTTATATCATATCGTATTTGTCTTTCTCTTTCTGACTTACCTCACTTAGTATAACTTCTAGGTCCATCCATGTTGCAGCAAACGGCATTATTTCATTCTTTTTTATGGCTGAGTAATATTCCATTGTATATGTACCACATCTTCTTTATCCATTCATCTCATCTCATAGCTTTCTCTGGATATATGCCCAGCAGTGAGATTGCTAGATCATATGGCAACTCTAGTTTTACTTTTTTGAGGAACATCCCTACTGTTTTCCATAGTGGCTGCAATGACGTTTTTTAAAACATACATCTGAGTTCTTTGTATTGTTTAGTAACTTCCTTTTTTACTTAATAGTACATCTTGGAAATCTTTGCACATCAATGTATGTAATCCCACAATGTTCCTTTTTAATGACTGCACAGTATTCTCAAGTGTATATTCCCATAGGTTGTTTACCCATGTTCTCACTGATGAACATTCATTCACATTGTTTCCAGATTGTCACCATCACAAGCAAACCCTTGTATGGGACCCTCAGTCTAGCTCAACACAAGGATAGCTGTCTTGACTGGTGATGAGATCTCCATCAGAGGTGGTATTCAAGTAAAAGGTGAAATAATGTCTTCCTCAGCCCAGAACAGTGATGCTTAAACTTTATGAGAATCACCTGGAGAACTTTTTAAGCTACAGAGTGCTGGGTCAGACCCCGGAGTTTCTGATTCAGGAGGTCTTGGATGGGCCTGAGAATTTGCATTTCTAACAAGTTCCCAGATGAGGCTGCTGGTTCAGGAACCCTGCTTTGAGAATCATTGCCTCAGGGTGTTGGCTACTCAACCTCCTCGCACTTGAAGAGCCACCTCACCCTTGGGAAACAATGTTCAGGGAGAATTCACCCTGGGCCCCTCCCTCTACTGAGAAGTGGGTTTTCTACCTGATATCCCTCTGGGAGGCAGGGCCCTTCAGGGCTCCGGTTATGGGTCCAGAGGTCTGGCTAGCAAGGTTGTTGGGCAGATGTTCCAGCTCGGTCTGGAAGCCCAGGGGCTTCTTGACTGGACACAGCCTGCAGCACCAGCCTTTTCTGGGCACCACCCCCCTACTCCTGACCTCACCCCATTCTTCCCGTCAAAGTCTAATGAAGAGCTGAGACTGGCGGTGAGCTGTTTACAGAGAGTGACTGGGAAGTGCTCTGGGGTTTTCATAAAAGAAACAACAGGAGACCACATTCCCAGAGAGGGTCTTCTAAAGGTCTTGAGGTTTCAGGACCCTAAGGCACTCTTTGTTTCCAGCTGGACTACAGGAGGTCACACTGGGGTTGGGGGAGAGCACCTCTGGGGTAAGGGTGGGTGGACCAGGAGCCTGGACCTTAGGAACCAAAAAGCATCCCCCTTCCCAGACCTTCCTGGTGGCTTTGAGGGGGACACTTCTGCAACTAAGGATGGTCAAGTTGCAGGCTGAAGGTCAGACCCCAATGGGCGTTTGGCTCATACCTCCACCCAGAGCTGAATTTTGACACCCTAACGCTCACCATGCTCCTTGCCCTTTGACCTTAAACATGCTGTCCGTAAACATGAGCAGCCTCGGTCATCAGAAAGTAGCTTCCTCTAGACTGCTGGCTCCTGTGTTTGCAGGTAACAGAAGGGAGGAGGGAAGATGCCTCAGCCACAAATCTGCTGATTTGTGGGCGGGATGGGAGGGCCTTTGGAGCTCAAGGAGAGCTGCTCCAGGCGCCCTCGTGGGAGCAAAGTTTAGACCCGGTTCTCCTCCCATGCAGGAGTGCTGTTTGAAGCAGGCTGGCATGCCTGTGTGCTGCTCTCTCTGGGGCTATGTCTAAAGTCTCGAATGTTCTACCTGATTTGTTTGTAGTTGTAATCCCAGCATCTAGCACAAGGTAAGAGTCTAACAGACCCTTGTTGAATAGATGAACAGATAAATATCTTAGAAGGTGTCCGCAGGATGGGCTCAGGCTGTCATTCGTTGGATGTGAGGCCAGCTATTCAGCTATCTGAGGCCCTTTCTGCAGCACAGCAGCTGCGAGGGGCTGGTTCCCACCACAGGTACAACCTCTGTACAGCCTCAGGTATGAAAGGGGCCCTGGGGAAACTCTGCCTCCTATGCAGGGCTTACCTTGGGACAAGCCAACCGCGGAGGAGAGTGTGGAGAGGAGGACTGGCTTCCCGTTTCCCGTGGGGGAGCAGCTGGAATGATCTTTGAGCCCGGCCAAGGTCTGGCGGTGCACGCACCCACCCCTCCACCTGCCCTCTCTCCAGAACTTTACAGTAGTACTGGAACTGGGGGGTAAAGAGAGAGACTTTTCATCCTTTCAGACTCAAAACTTAATTTCTCATTTCTCATTTCTCTCAAGATACCCGCTCCTAACCCAAAAAGCGAAAGCGAGGCTGGGGGAATCCTGCTTGGTGGAAAAGCTCAGTGTGTTACTTTTGGTCTGGGCGGGGCCGGTCTTCCGCGTTCACAACCCACTCCTTGCACCAAAAGTGCCCTAGGCTGAGGGCACCGAGGGTCTGCGGGTCGGGTTCCTGACCCGGGCCGAGCGGGGGCCGCGGAGGAGGGCGCCCCCCAGGGGCTGGGCGAGGAGGCTGTCTCCAACTGCACCGCGTGGCACAGCTCGGCCACGAGTGACCTTCGCGGCCTCGTGGGAAGGAGCGCATCCCCTGGAGGCTTGGAGGCTTCCCTCTGCGCCTCCCCAAGCCGGGCCCCTTTCTCTGCCCGCCCTAACGGAACGCTTTGAAGTGGCCGAGTTCGCAACCCCGGTCCCCAGCGAGGCGCCGCCCCCGCTGCGCCCGCACCTTGGCAGTGGCCGAGTGCTTTGCATGGGAATGGGCCCCGTGGCACCCGCTGGGCACTCTTTGTAAATTCATCCGCATCCCCAGGCAGGCCCGGCCAGAGGCCTCTGGAGGAACTCGACTCCCGGGTCCCAGGGCCGAAGGGTGTAGGCTTAGGCTCTTGCAATCCCCCAGACCTCTTTCAGGGTTAGATAACTCCTCCGGACTTGGGGTGGAACAGTCAGAGCCCTCACAGGTTCCTCTGGGGGAAGTGGGGCGGGCTGGGCAGGACCTAAGCGCTGAGGAGTCCGCCCGGGCAGGGAATCAGTGCAGGAGTTTTCAATGAAAATCCAACAGGCTGTTTGGCAACATATTTGTACCGGTGCTTAAAAACGCTGCAGACCTTTGATCCAGCAGCTCTGCTGCTGCTAAGAAAATAATCATAGATCTGTGCAAAGATGTCCGTACATACAACACATTGGAGCGTTGTTTAGAACTGGGGCACTGTGAACATATAAGCTGTAGAGATTGCTTATATTCATTAATGAGTTAAGTTTGCCGTGGGCCGGTTACTGTTGGAGGAAATCCGTGATTTCAGATCATTAGCAATGATGATATAGAATATTTACTACAAAAAAAATGCTCTTAATGTTAAATTAAGGCACCAGTTGTGGTATATACGTGTATGGAAAGAAGACTGGAAGGTAGAGGATACCAAATTATTAGTAGCGCTTTTCTTTGGATGCTGAGGTAAAGGATGTCTGTTATTGTCTTAGGCTTTTCTGAAATCTGTTATAATTTATTCTATAATCATGTATTTAAAATAAACTTTATTTAAATAGAATTTCAGTTCTAAGAATTTAAAACAAAATTTTGCCAGACTTCTCCATAATCTCTGAATTTGAACAGCACGCCGCAAGACTCACAGCAATTTAACGTGATTTTCTCTTTGGTTTTCAAAATAGGCCTCCAGCCCCGAGGTGAGTGGGCAATTATTGTTATCCCCATTTCACAGAAGAGAAGGCTGGTGCCTTGGGAGGCGATGGGTGGCTTGTAGGTAGGAGGCAGAGCAGGGCCAGACACCAGTCCTTCCATGGTGCAAAGCTCCTTCTAGTTTGCAGAGCATGCATGGAGTCATGGAGTGGAAAACGGGGATGGGGTGGTGTGCAGAGCCTCCTGAGCAGACTCCCTCGGGCTCTGCCTGCTGCAGGCCAGATGCCTCTTCAGGGTGCGGCCAGGACCCAGGCAGTCTTGGTTTCCACGCTACCATCAGCATGCAACATCCCCACCCCCAATTGCACCCCAAAGCCTTAATAGTGGAGAAAATGAGATGTGTTAGAAGTGTTAGTAGATAGGAACATGACCCCCAGACCGTAGTCTCCCAGAGGTCCTGGGTCTGGTTCTTTTCACCCCTCTCTTCTCTCTGATGCTACTCAGGTGCCCTGAGGTGACGGAAAGGAGCTTCTACAGGACTTGGAGTTGTCCAACGTTCAGCTTTCTTCTTAAAAGGGGATGATTAGCTAGCTGTGGGAGAATCCCTCCACCTTTGTGTGGTAATCCCCCAACCTCCAGCAATCCATTCATGGCTGGCCCCTCACGTGGTAAAGAACAGCCCTGAATTATTAGGGCATGGGTATTGGGGGAGACATATTGAGGAGAGGTCTGTTGCCTTGGGATGTATTCAGAGGGCTGGAGGCCAACTGAAATGGCTACTGTGATTGAAATGTGTGTCTCAGTCTTCCCCATAAAGTTTAGAGAACACCAAAAAAATTTCTCTTTTCTCCAGTTAGCTTTGGTGTTCTTTTGATGTTCTTGTTTCTAACATGGCAGTTTATTACTCTAAGTCATTCTACGCTTCTGGTTTCTTTAACATTCATCTTTGTTTTCTTCTGGAAGCCCAGTAAAACCTGGGGGGTGGCTGTGTGGGCCGCAGTTCTGCTGGGGCCCCCAGGGGTTACTGCTACTGAGTGAAATTTGGTTTACTAAAACACACAAAAACTACATCCCAGAGAACTTTTTTTCTGTTCTAAATTCACTTTAGACAAATGTACCAGTTTAACACAGAGATTTTTAAAAGATTGAAAATAAATGAGAAAAGGAGACCAAGAGACACAGAGGATAGAAAAGCAGGTAAAATACCTCTAATGTGAATTTCAGAAGATGACAATGGAGGGAATGGGAAAGAAGCAGTATGCAAAGAACTGACAGCTACTAATTTTCCAGAACTGATGGATACACAAATCCTCTGACTGAGAGGCACAGTGATTTCTGGGCAGAGAAAATAAAAATCGTTCTATACTTTGCCCCATTGTAGTGGAACTTCATGACACCAAAGATAATGAGAAAATCCCGAGAAACCACAGAAAAAAGAAAAATTCTCTGCAAAGAAATGATAATTAAACAGCAACAAAGGAGGTGAGAATACTAGCTTCAGAGTGCTGAGGGCAGAGAATGATTATCCTCAAATTCTATACTGAACTACTTGTTGTTCAAGTGCAGGGGACATGGGTACGAGCCCTGGTCCGGGAAGATCCCACATGCCGTGGAGCAACTAAGCCCGTGCGCCGCAACTACTGAGCCTGCATTCTAGAGCCACAACTACTGAGCCCATGTGCCGCAACTACTGTAGCCCGCACGCCTACAGCCTGTGCTCCACAACAGGAGAAGCCACTGCAATGAGAAGGCCGTGCACCGCAATGAAGAGTAGCCCCCGCTCGCTGCAACCAGAGAAAGCCTGCGCGCAGCAACGAAGACCCAATGCTGCCAATAAATAAATAAATAAGTAAATTTATAAAATTAAAAAAAAACACAAACTGACAGAATGCTTGAGCAAGGAAACAGTTGTGCACTCCATTGTCTCTTTTCATTCCTGAGGCAGTGTTAGTAAAATCAAAAGAATGAAAAAGTTGATTAAAAAAAAAAAAGCAACAACAGTTAATACCGGCAAATGATGGTAGAGGGGTTAAAAGCAAGAAAAAAAAAGTACTAGACAATGAGATGGAAGAGGGTAATTGGAGGAAAGCATTCTAGGATTCTTTTGTTATTTTGGAAGACAGTAGAGCAGAAAGTGAATTTATCATGAAGCTAAGGAAGCATAAACTGCAGGACTAATTCTTTTACTCTTTTAAATTTTTTTCTTAAAGAGGACTCCCAAATTGAATAAACTTCAGGTCCCATAAAATCTGGATCTGCCTCTGGGGTAGGGTTAATGTTTTAATATTTATATTTTATTAAAACAGTATGTTTTTAGAGACTTCCCTGGTGGTCCAGTGGGTAAGACTCTGTGCTCCCAACGCAGGGGTCCGGGTTCAATCCCTGGTTGGGGAACTAGATCTCTCATGCTTCATGCTGCAACTAAGAAGTTCACATGCCGCAACTGAAAGATCCTGGGTGCGGCAACTAAGACCCGGCACAGCCAAAATACATAAATAAATAAATAATTAAATTTATTTATTTGCGTATTTATTTCTTTTTGGCTGTGTTGGGTCTTTGCTGCTGTGCGCAGTCTTTCTCTAGTTGCAGTGAGTAGGGGCTACTGTTCGTTGCGGTGCGTGGGCTTCTCACTGCAGTGGCTTCTCTTATTGCAGAGCACGGGCTCTAGGTGCACAGGCTTCAGTAGTTGCGGCACACGGGCTCAGTAGTTGTGGCTTGCGGGCTCTAGAGCGCAGGCTCAGTAGTTGTGGTGTATGGGCTTAGTTGCTCCGCGGCATGGAGATCTTCCCGGACCAGGGCTCAAACCCGTGTCCCCTGCATTGGCAGGCAGATTCTTAACTACTGCACCACCAGGGAAGTCCCATAAATATTTAAAAAATAAATAAAACAGTATGTATGTAAAAAGTTGTAAATACAACTACTAAAAGTGTAAGAAACTAAATTTGTATTTTCTAATGTGGTAGGGAAATTAAGATAAGAAAATTTGATCAAACCAATGAAAAGTAGGTAAAGAGGGGGGAAAGAAACAAAGAAAGCACGTTAGAAATAAAAAACACAAAATAGAATGGCAGATATGGCCTAAATTATTATTTAACCCTGATATCTGTTCCCCTTTCTCACATGGCAATGTAATTTTTAGCCAAGCAGTTTAAAATCTACATCTCTCATCCACTCTTACAGCTGGATATGGCCAATGGTATGTGACTAGAAGTGGTGTTGCAGCTTGTGGGTTGCCATTAAAAGGAAGGGAAATTTCCTTCTCTTTCTCCTTCTCCTCTTCCAGCTGGCTGGAATTTAGATGTACTAGCAGGAGCTAGATAATCTATCTTGTACCACAAGTGAGTAGGATGCATATCAAGGATGACAGAGCAATAAGAAAGGAGACTGGCCCTGATAATTTTTGGAGAGCCATCCTACCAGCTAGGACTTTTATGTGAGAGATAACTTCCATCTTGTTTAAGCCATTGTCCTTTGATAGCTTGGCAAAAGCAGCTGAACCAATATACTGACTAATTTAGTAGGTATAAATAGAAGTATGTTAGAAATCATAGTAAAAGTAAATAGATTAGACTCACTGGTTAAAAGACAATGATTTTCAGATCAGAATAAAACAAGCAAACAAAAAATAAATACAGCCACATTCATTTGTTACATGTTGTCTCTAGCTGAGGTATATTCACAGGATATTGCCAGAGTTGAATAGTTGCAGTAGAGGCTGTATTGCTTGCAAAATAAAAAATAATTACTACTTGACCCTTTACAAGAAAAGTTTGATGACCCCTGAACTAGGTCATAAAGCAAATTTTAACAAATATCAAAGAATAACTATCATACTGGCCGTATTCTCTGATCTTAATGAAATAAAATGCGAAGTCAAAAGCAAAGAGATAGCCAAAATAACCTCATTACATTTGGAAGTGTGTTAAAGAATTCACAGGGTAGGTCTTCCCTGGTGGCGCAGTGGTTGTGAAAAAAAAAAAAAAAAAAAAAAAGAATTCACAGGGTAAAGAAGAAATCATAAAGGAAATTATAAAATATTTGGAAGTGGAGAACATTGAAACATAATATAAGAAAATTTGTGGAAATCAGCTAGAGCAATGATTAGACATTTATACCCCTTGAAATATATATTAGAAAAAGAAAAATACTAAAAATTAGTAAGCTGAGTATGCTCAACTCAAGAATTAGAAACAGAATAATAGAATAACCTGAAGAAAGCAGTGAAAAGGAAATAAGAATGGAAGCAAACAAAATAAAAAACAAAGAAACAATAGAGAGATAAACAAAAGCAAAAGTTAGTTCTTTGACGAAACCAAGTCAAACCTCTGGCAAGATGCACCAACAAAAAAAAAAAAAAGAGAGAGAGGAAAGGAACAAATAATAATAGGTTAGTTTACTAAATTAATTTACTAAATGATTTAATTTAAAATAATTGAAAAGTGAATGTAATAAAAGGTACTGTAGAGATTTTTTTTAATTATGAGAGAGGACTCCAAGCAGCTTAATGCCGACAAATTTGAAATTTCAAAAGAAATGAATAATTTTCTAGAAACGTGTAAATGTCCAAAATTGATTCGAGAAGTTATAGAAAAACAGACTAATTTTCTATCCTTTGTATCAGTTACCTATTGCTAAGTAACAAAATCACCCTAAAACATAGCGTCTTAAAACAACAACCATTTTATTTGCTCATGATTCTGCAGGTCAGCAGGTTAGCTAGGCACTTTGGTAAGAACAGGTCTTCTGCTGGTCTTGCCCTGGGTAACTCAGGCAATGGCATCCATCTGGCAGCTCTACTGGGTCTAGATTGTTCAGGATGGCCTCCCTTAGATGTCTGGCAGTTTATATTGGCTGTCTGCTGAGTCATATGCCTCCATCAGGTTATTCCATGCTTCTCATGTTAGCAGAAGGATTCTAAGCAAGCAGCAGAAAGGGGCAAGCTCCAGTGCACAAGTATCTTTAAGCCTCTCCTTGTGTCACATTTTTCCACGTCTCACTGGCCAAATAATAACAACTCGTGGCCACAGCAAGTCACTGTGTGAGGGATTATACATTGGTAAGGATACAGGGATAGGCATTTATTGGGGGCTTGTTTCTATAACAATCAACAAAAACTGTTAACTCCCTAAATATAACGTGGTATTCCACATTGGATGCTGGAACAGAAAAAGGACATTGTGGAAAAACTGGTGAAATCCAAATAAAGTCTGGAGTTTAGTTAATAATAATGTGCCAATATTAGTTTCTTATTTTGACACATGTTCCATGGTTATGTACTCTTATATTAACATTAGGGGAAAGTAGGTAAGAGGTATAGGGGAACCCTCTTTGCTATCTTTGCAAAACTTTTCTGTAAGTCAAAACTTATTCCAAATTAAAAAGTTTATTTTTTAAAAAAGCAACAACCCTCCAACATACTGAAGCGCAATTGGCCCAGATTGTTTTATGGGTGGTTTTTTTTTTTGTTTTTTTTTTTGCGGTACATGGGCCTCTCACTGTTGTGGCCTCTCCCATTGCGGAGCAACAGGCTTCGGACGCGCAGGCTCAGCGGGCATGGCTCACGGGCCCAGCCGCTCCGCGGCATATGGGATCTTCCCGGACCAGGGCACGAACCCATGTCCCCTGCATCGGCAGGCGGACTCTCAACCACTGCGCCACCAGGGAAGCCCGATATCCTTCTTTTATTTAAACTGTTCCAGAAAATTGAAAAAGAATGTATGTCTTGTAATTAACTTTATGAGGTTAATATAGTCTTGATATGCAAGCTGGTTACGGACAGTATGAGAAAAGAAAATTATAGGCCAATCTCACTTATGAAGAGAAAGGCAAAAATCTTAAGTCAAATATTAGCAAGTTGACTATATATATAATTGATCCAGCAGGGATACAAGAAGAGTTTAAAATGAGAAAGCCCAAATTAACCAAATTAACAGAGTAAAGAAGAAAATCCAAATAATCATCTTAATAGATGCAAAGGTAAAAAGCACTTGATAAAAATTTAACATTACTTATTATAAAAACTCTTGACCAACTCGGAATTGAAGGAAACTTCCTGAACCTGTTAAAGTTTGTCTAGCAAATACCAACAGCAAACAATATCCTTGATGGCAAAATATTTGAGGGATTTCCTTTAAAATCATGCATGGGAGAAATCTACCTGCTATTGCTGATACCATTCAACATTGCACTACATATTTTAGCTAGCAGAGACAAGAAAAAGAAATAAAAAGAATGAAAATTACAATGGAAGAAAAAAATTGCAGTTTTATGTACAGATGACATGATTATCAACATAAAAAATTCAAAGAAATCTACAGGTAAACTGTTTGAAGAAAGAAGCGTTAAGTAAGATGGCTGGATATAGGGTCAATATACAAATGGGATATGAAAAGCTTAACAATTGTCTCCAGGAGGAAAGATGGGGAACAGGATGGAGCATGGGCTTTAGACACATGTGTAATGTATATTTCTTTTTTTAAAAAATTCTTTTAATTAATTTATTTTTGGCTGCATTAGGTCTTTGTTGCTGTGTGCGGACTTTCTCTAGTTGCAGCAAGTGGGGGCTACTCCTTGTTGCGGTGCGCAGGCTTCTCGTTGTGGTGGCTTCTCTTGTTGCGGAGCACGGGCTCTAGGCACGCGGGCTCAGTAGTTGTGGTTCACGGGCTCTAGAGCGCAGGCTCAGTAGTTGTGGCGCATGGGCTTAGTTACTGCGCGGCATGTGAGATCTTCCCGGACCAGGGCTTGGACCCGTGTCCCCTGCATTGGCAGGCAGATTCTTAACCACTGTGCCACCAGGGAAGCCCTGTAATGTATATTTCTTAAAAGACAAAAAGAGGAAGGAGGTCTGAAGCAAATATCTTATTTGTTAAATCTGGATGGTGGGTACAAGTATATGGTTTTCTTTTTAAAAATTTCTGTGTAATATACATAATACACATAGAGTGATTTATGCAACAAATATATAACTTACGAAGTATAATTTAAAAATGAGCCTGGTGACCCTTCCAACACCATTTGGCTACCTGTGTCCCCCTTCCCCATTCCTTGTCTTTTAGCCCAGAGGTAAACCCTATTCTGAGTGTTGCACTGATAAATTCTTTGCTTTTTAAAAATGGAATTTGATCTATCATATTATTTTCTGTGCTCTTCCATGTGTTTGAAATACTTCAAAATTAAGATAAAATAAACAAAGCAAAATGTGTCTGTTCACAATCTCCAAAAGAAAAATGATTATAGGAAAGAAAAGTTTGGAAAGAGTACCTTGACGGAGAGGAGCTTTGGTTTATCCGTGTCCACCTCACTATTCACGCAACAACATTCCTGAGCGAGCGCCTCCCTGGTGCCAGGGACTGGGGATGCAGGCCCTCAGCGTTGGGGTGAGTGGTTGAGGCTGGGATCATGTGTGTGAGGTGCATCAGCATGGTGGCTGGAGCATGGTTGCCACTCAGTATATGGGGACCATTACTATTACTAGTTCTTAAGAAATGGCACAGCTGCCAAATTTTCATCTGCCAAGGTTTGTCTCCCATCGATCCTACCCTGGGCTTCATTGTGCCCAGTGCCTGCTCATTAGAGTCAGTATTCAGCCTGTTCGACGCAGTTCTGGAGGCTAGCAGCCCAGCGTGTAAACCAGTCATCACCAGTAGAGCCGCTGGTGCAGCAGCTTGGGCACCGGCTGGTATGTAAGTTGCAGGGAGGCCTGTAGATTTCATGAGGCAGAGAGTGAAGGACAGAGCCCTGGTGGGGTATGATTGTTTCTGCAGGCGACACACAGTCTCCCTGGGCCTCTGCCCAAGCCTGGCTTTGCCCTCATTCCTTGCTGCCTGTGCCTCTCTGCGTCACCTTCAGCCACCCAATCAAACATTTGTAACAAAAGAAAACAAACAAGACGTGGAACTTGGGTAGCATTTACATTTGCTGTTGCTGAGAATCTGTTCTTGAACAAAAGGCACAGGGTATAGGGGTTACAGGGTGTGTCTGGCTTCATTATTCTAGAACAAAAGAATCACCCAGTTGTCTGAAAACTCCAGAAGACCTTGCATGCTACAACGGCTCGGGGATGTGCCGATGCTCAGGAGGCCCGAGGTGTCAGCTCCCACTGGTGACTGTGATCACGGCTGCTCAGGCGCTGGGTGTGGGGCATAACCTGGAGGGCAGGGGAGCCCCTCCCAGGGTCCAACACCCACTGCACGTGGCAGGCGCCCTGGCCCTGGACTCTGCTGTAGTTTTGGTTGGGAGATGCAGGCTTTGAAACTCCACTAGGCTCTGACGCCAGCCAGTTTCCTCCTGGTCTGGAGCTGGGAAAGGCCTGGGTCCAAGCACCTCCAAGCCTTCCACCTGGGCTCGCACCCCTGAAATTGGGCCTTAGCTCTGTGGCCTGGGAACCTGAGAGCCTCACGTTGGCTGTGGGGGAGGAAAGACGTAGGCGTGCCCCGTCTGCTGGTCCTGTCGGGGCCTTTCTTTCCCCATTGCCCCGAGCCTAGAGCTCTGCAGCTCCCTGCCAGCGTTGCTGCCTCACAGGTTGGCTAAGCCTTTTCAGACCGGCAATTTGTGAGTCATGGCCCGTCTCAGACCAGGGGCCATGGGCAGTGCTGAGTCACTTGGGCCTGTCTGTTCTGCTGAGGACTGCTGGGAGGGCCAGCCTCACAGGCACTGGGGAGAGTGATGAAGCCCACATTCGACAGCTGGGTGGACTGGACTCAGCCTGGGCGGGAAAGTGCAAGGGGTGGGGGGACCAGAGCCTGTCCACTGGGGTCACAGTCCCCCTGGAGAGAGGCTTGGGAGAGCACACAGAGAAATAGTTTATTTCTTTAGGTCAGAAGCAGGGGTGGAAAAACACACCCAGAGAGGAGTGCAGACGTCCTAAATGAGGAGCGCAGTAGAGACGTGATTGAAATCACCTATATAGGACAGTCCTTCCGGGTCTTTGTTTACATTTGGCCAAGTATCTTGTTTCTTTCCTCACACCTGACCGGCCCTAGGACCTGCCCCGAGATGTGCGCACAACTTTTTGCTAAGATGGATCCCGCTGCAGAGGCCTGTGGGCGTCTGTCCATGCTTATCATGCAGCGGCGCCCCATCCGTTTTTATTTGTTTTGGCGGTACGCGGGCCTCTCACTGTCGTGGCCTCTCCCGTTGCGGAACACAGGCTCCGGACGCGCAGGCTCAGTGGCCGTGGCTCACGGACCCAGCCGCTCCGTGGCATGTGGGATCTTCCCGGACCGGGGCACGAACCCGTGTCCCCTGCATCGGCAGGCGGACTCTCAACCACTGCGTCACCAGGAAAGCCCCTCGTCCGTTTTTGACCCCCAAGGAGCCTTCCTGCACATGTGCAGACAGGGAAGTTTTCCTTGGTCTCAGGGGTGGTCATCATATCTCTTTATTCCAGCAGAGCTCAGCTTCTGCCCCTAGCTTTGTCCTTGGAGTGTCTGGGTGAGAACAAAGCTTCAATTTCACTTCACTTGACAGACAGCAGCCATCTGGCCCAGGGGCCCGATTATCTCCGACCTCAGAGCCGCTCACTCAGCCTTCCTGCACTACTTACTTAGAAAACAAGGACAGAAGTGGCAACGACAAGGAGCACCTTTTGATTTTTTTTCTGCTCGCCAGATTGGCAAAAAATTTAAAGGACTGATAATACCCAGTGCTGAAGAGAATACAGGGAAACAGGTACTGTCCTATGAATATGGCAGGGAGCAAGGGGGCCCAGCCTGCTCCTGAAGGGCCACTTGGCAGCATCTGTTAACATTTAACCAGCAGCACACTTCTGAGAACATTTCATATGGAAAAATTTACAAAATGATACAAAAACATCTTGCAACTCCAAGTATGTCTACAAGGGTAGGTAACACAGAAAGTTAGGTTCAAGAATGTTTCCTGCAGCTTTGTTTGCAATTGTTAAAAATAAATAACAAGAGCCTTAATGTCTGTCAATAGGGTGATATAAAAAAACTAGACTCTGGGGCTTCCCTGGTGGTGCAGTGGTTGAGAGTCCGCCTGCCGATGCAGGGGACACGGGTTCGTGCCCCGGTCCGGGAAGATCCCACATGCCGCGGAGCGGCTGGGCCCGTGAGCCATGGCCGCTGAGCCTGAGCGTCCGGAGCCTGTGCTCCGCAACGGGAGAGGCCACAGCAGTGAGAGGCCCGCGTACCGCAAAAACAACAACAACAACAACAAAAAAAACTAGACTCTGCACTATTGAATACTCATAGCTGTTTAAAAAAAATGAGGTAGATCTGTATGTACCAACTGAAAGAAAGAATGTTTGGGATAAGTCATAAAGTGAAAACAAGTCACAGAACCATGTGTTTAATATGATTTTGTCAAACAAGCAAAGCCCCGGGTGGTCCAGTGGGTAAGACTCTGCGCTCCCAATGCAGGGGGCCTGGGTTCGACCCCTGGTTGGGGAACTAGATCCCGCCTGCCTGCTGCAACTAAAAGGTCCCTCATGCTGCAATGAACATCCTGCATGCCACAACTAAGACCTGGGGCAGCCTTAATAAATAAATAAATTAAAACAGACAAACAAAAAACCAAGCAAAGCCCAGTGTGTGTGTGTGTGTGTGTGCGTGTGTGTGTGTGTGCGTGCGTGCGTGTGTGTGTGTGCGTGCGTGCGTGTGTGTGTGTGCGTGCGTGCGTGTGTGTGTTGTGTGTGTGTGTGCGTGCGTGCGTGTGTGTGTTGTGTGCGTGTGTGTGTGTGTGCGTGTGTGTGTGCGTGCGTGCGTGTGTGTGTGTTTGTTTGTGCGCGTGTGCACACACGCACATAGGAAAAGGTCTGGAAGGATGCCAGTGGTGGTTTTCTCTGGGAGGGGGCTGATAACTGAGATAATGGGAGACTTTCACTTTATAATCTATATATTCCTATACTGTGTGACTTTTTACTAGTGTGTGTTTACTTTCAAGTAAAAAGAAAAAGCAATTAAAAACAAAATAAACAATTGTGTTTATGCATCATGAGGACCCGAATGATTGCGTGAAACACATGTGCGCGCGTGAGAGATTGGGACGTGTCTGAGACTTCTCCTGCTTCCCCCAGTGCTGAAAACTCTTCCCAGGGTCCCTCCTCCCTCAGGTCAGATCACCCAGCGGGTGCCACAACTGGGTCTAAATCCCATTCCTAAACAACTTCCCACACCTACCTTCCAACCCTCCCAGTGACTCCCTTGGGGGTCATTCCTGCCCCCACCCTATGTCCCAGAGCCCCCTGCCTGTCTCCTTTGTGACCTCTTCACACTGGTTATCACCCCCTCCACCCCATGCAGTTTGACCTTGGGCACCACCAAGGCAGGAACCTGCCCCTCTTTGCTTTTCATTTATATGCACAGAGAGGAGCCTAATAAATGTTTGGTCAGTGACATAAGAATGAATAATAAAGGAACCATCAGAGGGACGCTGGACGGGAAGGGACCTCTGAGATCAGCCAGCCCACTTTCCTACCCAACACCCAAATGCCCTTGGCTTGACACCTCTGGTGATGGGGCAGCCGCTCCCATCCAAGGCAACTCACACCCCGCTTCCTGTGAGGAGTTAGTGGCTTCCTTGGGTTAATCGAGAGCAGGGGCAGTGGCTGAGGCATTTCCCAGGTAAATTTAAAGTCTGTGGTCAGTTCAGCTGGTAGTTTAGAAGCTGGACAGGGTGAAATGAAACCCCTCCATTTCTCCAGCCAGGAGAGACCATACCTGCTGCATATTGCACCTCATCCAGTTCCAGCAGGTCAGCCCCACCCTAACCACCACGCTGGCAAAGTAAATTAAGCATTAAAGACAAACTAATTAGTACTTCAGGGTAGCTTCATTCAGAAAATTACCGCACCAAGGAGGTGTCTCATTTCGAACCGACTAAATTAAAAGACACTTGGTAAATTCCTGTAAAGATGAAGACAGCACTTCCCAGAAACGTTTAACTGAAATGTTTTACTCTGTATATCAAATGGTTATTAAATCTTTAATATCATAATTCCTTAAGAATGCCATCGTCAGTGACAAACATCAACCCTCGCAACGAACGAGTCAACTGTTTGGCTCTGCAAAACTGCAGGAAGTCGTAATTTCCCTGGTGTACTCTGTTCTGTGCCTTTTTAATGCCTGTGAGTAAATGCCAGCTCTGGGAGGAATCCACCATAAAGATAAAGAATGGGAAGAAGACTGTTTCTGACTGTTTCTGACTGGTTGACTTGTGGTTTAGAAAAAACCGCATCTTTCCCAGGTGAGACGGCAGGGGTTGGTTGAATATCTGCCATGGTGGGTGGGCTGTGGTCTGGGGGTAGCACAGAGACGCTGAGTGAGTTGCCTAAGTTGCCCAGCAAACTGGAGGTTGGAGAGAAGACCCTGCCCATCAGTGTGGGATGGCCAGGCACTGTTCCTGCCCTGGATGTGGCCTGAGGTAGGCAGGATGGTGTGAGCAACCTGCTCTGTCCTCCCACTCCCCACCTTGAGGGTTTCCTCCCAGCCCAGCTCTTGGGGGACTGAGCAGGTCTTCCTACAGGATGGGGGTCAGGCCTTCTCCCAGAGCCCCTGGCCCTGGCATGGCTCAGAGGAGGAACCTGGCAAACGGTGGAGGGTTGGGCAATAGGTCCACTGAGCCACGGGAAATTGACAAAATGCAGAATTTCTCAGGCTTTGC
>NW_020173206.1:913548-943665 GCF_003031525.2 Neophocaena asiaeorientalis asiaeorientalis | reverse complement strand
GGTGTGTGGGAGCGGGGACTGAGGGAGTTTGTGAATAGAGTAGGGGCCTTCTCAGAATAAACTGAAAGTTACCTTTCTGCTGACTTGCTGTGGGGCTGGGCAACTGGCATGCCCACTCCTTGCTTCCGTTTCCCCACTTACAAAAGAGGTGGAAACGTCATGAGGGCCTGTGTTTGGAGACAGCATGATCTGAGTTTGAATCCTGCTTAGTTATGTATTTTGGGATTTGGAACCTCTGTCCCTTCACCTTGCAAAATTGGGAGCGTGGCCCCAGGGCACGCAGGTCAGAGTTCAGTGAGTGAGCACAAGTACATTGACTGGTACCACTGCTCAATGCATTGATTGGTGTTGACTGTTCTCACCACTTCAGCTGGGTTTACAGAAAGAGGAAAGGGAGAAGGTGCGGCTGGTGTCACATCCAGATGACGAGCAAGAGGGACCTGCTGACTTACTCAGTAGGGCTCTGACAAATAATCAAGCCCTCAAAGTGGAGCTGAAGACGGTTGGTTATTGGTTGCCCTGACCTGTGCAAGCACCCTAGTGAGTCTTCTCTCTCGCCCCGGCAGGCGGAACGCACAGTGGGTAGTGCAAGGGCTGCTTGTAGATTCTGAGAATAGACTTAGAGCGCAGAGCTCCGTGGGACCATCGGAATTGGCTAGCCAACCCCCCTCCTCAGACAGATGGGGGTACTGAGGCACAGAGAAGGTATTTCAGGTTCCCATCTGGAGAGCCATGGCCGAGTGGGAGTCAGGGCCTGGACCCCTGGCTCTTGGTCCAGGGCTGCTGCAATTCACTGCTCCAGTCCACGCAGCCGCTGGCCCTTCCAGCACCTTTGGGAAAACTGCAAGAAGGTGTTCCATCCCCCTCGCTGGAGGGTGCGGGCTGGATTTCAGCATCCCTGGCTCCCTCGACTGCGTGCTCTTGTGCAGGGCCCAACCCACACACTTTATGTGGCGTCTACGCAGCCCACTCTTCCTGCAGCCAGGATCACGCACACTGTCAAAACCTACCCAGAGGGCTTTTCCACGGGGGCTGCAGAGTGAGGGGGTAGCTTCCCTGGCCCTCCAGACGCCCCCCACCCCTGCCCTTGGTGCTTCTTTTGCTGGGGAGGCAGGGAGGTCTTTATCTACCTGGGTCACAGCCCCCTGCGACTTACCCTGATTCCCCCACCCACTCACACAAAGCCCATTCACTAATGTGCCCAGCCGCAACCTCATTCCCAGTTTGACATATTTCTAATATTATGTTTGAAGAATTTTTTGCATCCTGTGAATTTTTCGGGGAGTTTCTTAAGCCAGTTCTTATTGGGACAGTGCTGCCTTAACTCCAGGTCAACCAGTGCACTTCAGAAGCTTCTAAGAACACATGGAAGACCTCCTGCATCCTGTCCTAATTTGCTGAGGGAAGTTGTGTGAATTGTCAGATTGGTACTCTGGAGGAAGAAGAAAAAATGCCCTTCCTCCTTCAAAATACAGGACAAGTTATAATAATATAAGTAGCAAGAATAAAACAATGCTGTTTCCTGGAATAAGCTTTTCTTTTTTTTTTTTTGGAATAAGTTTTTTCTTATTCCCAGTTGTAGGGACCCCCGTTTTCACCTTCTCTTACATTGTTGATTCATAAGAAATATTGTTACATACAGGAAAACTTCATCTGTATGGGGTATTTATTTGCAGTGATGTTTGAGCACTATATTTTTTCTGTGCATTACCTTAGTGTCAGAATGTTGTCTTTATTTTAAGATCATGTGCATGTTCTCCTGCCAAAGAACCTTTACCCAGACCCAAGCAAACAAAAATTCCTTCATATTCTGAGAAAATGAGGCACGGCATGGGAAAGGAATAGGAAGGAGAAATCAGTCGCAACTTGGGACACAGACATATGTCTATAAAGCCAGTGCACACAGGAACAGTGGGCCTGGGTAAAAGGTGATGTTGGTAAGACCAGTAAATAAAGAATAATAAAAGACAAAGGGAAAGAAAAAGAAATGGAAGACCTTGGGAGAAAGTCATTCATGTGTAGAAGAAGGGGCACTCCTTCCCCTGTAATTAGGAGAACATCAGTCTCAGTAGAATTTCTCACTTTCCTTATTTTCCATTCCCTTTCATCTCTCCCCCTGCCCAGAGGAGGGGGGATTACTGGGGGGACTTGGAAGTGTAAATGGGGGCCTCTCTCTAGCATATCCCCCAAAGGATGCACTGAAGAACTAAAGGGTTGAATAATTTAAAAGCAAACTGTACAACCAGTAGAAAATAGAATTAGTAACTTCTCTGGAAAGGGAAGGTGCTTCAGACCTGGAAACAGTGGATGAACATGTAGAAGGGTAGGTGGTGGATTGAATAGGTCTACATTTCCATATGTAAAACAAAACAAAACAAAACAAAACATAATTGAAAGGAAAACACGCCTGAAAGATTTTAAAATGCACCATTTGAACCAGTAATTCAATTTCTGGGGAGTCTTTGCTAATGAATAGACATATATAGAATTTCGTTATGCATGAAGTTGTTTATTGTAGAATTATTTATGAAAGTAGGGGAAACAAACAGAAAATAACCTAAATATGCTGTGATTGAGGAATGGCTCAGCTTATTTAAAAGAATACCAAGAAGTTATTTTAAATGCTCTTTCTAAAAATGTTCACCGAGAGGCAGTGATACAAGGCATTAGCAATATAGGCTTGGGATCGGCTAACTTGGGTGAGAAACTACACAACCTTGGAACTTAATCTCTCTCTCTCTAAATCTTAGTTTATGCATCTGTAAAATGGGGATAATGATAGTACCTACCTCATAGGGTTATGGTGAGTGTCACATGAAATAATATATATAAAATACTCAGAACGAAGTAAACCCTAAACTGTCACATATCATGATCATTATTACTTTTGCATAACATAGAAAAATTATCTATGTTCATTCATTCCTTAATTCAGCAGATATTTATTGAGGTCCTATTTGTGCCAAGCACTGCACTAAATGCTGGAGATATAGCAGTAAATGAGTTAATGCTAAATGAAGAAAAATCAGAAGGTATGCACGCAGCATGAACACAGACACGTTAAAAATAAAAAGATGCCGTGGGGGAAAAAAGATGAGACAAAAAAAAAAAAGGTATTAACTGTAATTTTCCTTGGATAGTGAGGCCATTGGGTGGTCTGTCCTTACCACCCAATTTTCTTTAATGAGTATGAACTTTTTTTTCCCACATTTTATTTTATATTTTTAACATCTTTATTGGAGTATAATTGCTTTACAATGGTGTGTTAGTTTCTGCTTTATAACAAAGTGAATCAGCTATACATATACATATATTCCCATATCCCCTCCCTCTTGTGTCTCCCTCCCACCCTCCCTATCCCCCGCCTCCAGGCGGTCACAAAGCACAGAGCTGGTCTCCGTGTGCTATGTGGCTGCTTCCCACTAGCTATCTATTTTACGTTTGGTAGTGTATATATGTCCATGCCACTCTCTCACTTTGCCCCAGCTTACCCTTCCCCCTCCCTGTGTCCTCAAGTCTATTTTATTCCCGTCCTGCCCCTAGGTCCTTCATGACTTTTTTTTTTTATTAGATTCCATATATATGTGTGTTAGCATACGGTATTTGTCTTTCTCTTTCTGTCTTACTTCACTCTGTATGACAGACTCTAGGTCCATCCACCTCACTACAAATAACTCAATTCCGTTTCTTTTTATGGCTGAGTAATATTCCCTTGTATATATGTGCCACATCTTCTTTATCCATTCATCTGTCGATGGACATTTAGGTTGCTTCCATGTCCTGGCTATTGTAAATAGAGCTGCAGTGAACATTGTGGTACATGTCTCTTTTTGAATTATGGTTTTTTCAGGGTATATGCCCAGTAGTGGGATTGCTGGGTCATATGGTAGTTCTAGTTTTAGTTTTTTAAGGAACCTCCATACTGTTCTCTATAGTGGCTGTATCAATTTTCATTCCCACCAACAGTGTAGGAGGGTTCCCTTTTCTCCACACACTCTCCAGCATTTATTGTTTGTGGATTTTTTGATGATGGCCTGAACGTCTTTTACGAGTGGTGACAAAGCTCCTATGCTTTTAAAAAGTCAGAGAAAAATGATGGAGCATACTGATGAACATTTTATGACCCAGTATCATGCCGTGATGTGGGCGTCGTGAAGAGCAGGGCCGGGTGGTGAAGTTGCCTCTGAGACCCTCATACGTGTCCTGCGTCACTGCCAAGCCAGCCTCGCCACCCACGTGGGAACACCACCGAGTCGTGTGCTGATTTGCTTCGCATATATCCACATGGCACAGAAAAGTGTGCAGAATCAAAACAGAAAACAGCAAAGGCAACGCCAGCGGGCTGGTTGCAGCTGATGGCAGGGTCTGCAGTATCACCAGCTAAGGAAATACTTCTTGGCCATATGACAGTGAGGAGGCAGCCTCAGGGGAGAGGCCTGGGAGGCTCTGCAGTCTTTTCTGGCCCTGAGTTCCCTACTGCGGGGCTGAATGAGGACCCTGTGGCCTGGAGATGGGCAGGAGAGCATCTTTTCTCTTTCCTGCAGGAATGGTCCTCGGGGGCCTGGCTCACACCCCCTGCCCTGGAAGCCTTCCCAGTCCCCCGGGAACCTCTCCTTACCCCATCCTAAACTCCTGTTTGGAGAGACCTTGGCAGCACCTCTGACGTCACCCCTCCCACCCAGCTATGGGGACACTTATGAATCTCTGTTGCCTCTGTGTGGGCACCGCGCCCCTGGGGGACCCCATGGACTGCTTGCCTGTGTCTGCAGTCATGCAACACCCAACTCTATGAAGCAGGGTTTCTTCCCTGCACCAGCAGGTGGCTTTATCATGCAAAAAGTATCCCTTTGTTCCCTTTCTGAGACCCAGTTAGGTATCAAAGGCTTCCTTCCCTGGGGAGATTCCAAGAAAGTGGCCTCCCCACTGCTCTGGGGAGGGGCAGGAGAAGGGTTCCAAGGGTCAAGGGCACTTGTTTGGTTACCAGGCCTTCTGGGTGCATGTGTGCCTCCCTGCCCTCTCCTGGCCTTCACTTCTCGCATTTCCAAACAGGATGAGTAGGGCGGTAGGGGGCTGCTGAGATCACTGCCACAGCTCTGACAGTGCAGCCATAACGCAAGCTCATTGTACCCTCAAACCAGGCTTCGTGGTGGCTCTCCTCATCATCCCCACTTCACAGATGCAAAGATCGCGGTGCTGAGACATTAAGCCATATGCCCAAGGTCACCCCACTAGTAGGTGGTGGAACTGGTATGAAAAACAAACCAGGTGCTATTGACCAGTCTGCACTGCATATTTTAGGAGACTAGCTTAAGTTTGGGGGGCAGCTTCTTTCTCCTCTATCCTGAGGTGCTGCCCCAAAGGACACAGAACCAGGGGGTCTGCAGCCTGAGTTCTGGCCTTTACCCGACCGCTTCAGACCTTGGGTAAGTCCTTGCATTTCTGAGTGTGGGAAGCAAATGATGTTCCCCACCTGCCTGAAATGCCTGGGTCCTAATCCCCAGAACCTGTGAATACATTTCCTTACATGGAGAAAGGTACTCCACAGATGTGTTTAGGTAAAGATCTTGAGATGGGGAGATGACCCTGGATTATCCCAGTGAGGTCAAAGTAATCACCAGTCTCCTTCAAGTGGGAGGCAGGAGGGTCCGTCAGAAGAGGCGACACAACAAAAGCAGAGGTGAAGGAGGTTTCGAGCTGCTACGTGGCTGGCATTGCAGACCGTGGATGAGGTCAAGACCCAAGGAATGCAGGCAGCTTCTAGACTGGAAGAGGCAGGGAGATGATCCTCCCCTAGAACCCCCTGAAGGAAGGCAGGCATGCTGACACCTTGATTTGAGGACTTCTGACCTCCAGAGCTGTAAGTTAATAACATTTGTGTTGTTTTGAGTCACTGCGTTTGTGGTAATTTGTTATAGCGGCAACGGGAAACAGATATACAGGGCTTCAGCTGTGCCCTCTGTAAACAAGTTGGGGGCTGGTCAGAGGGGCCAACACACTGTGCTTTCTCCACAGGCAGCCAAGTCTAAGCCAGCCGGGCCTGGAATTGTTTTGATTGATTTTGTGGATTTTCTTTGGGAATCTTTTTGGCCATTCTTTTTCCTCCATAGAAGGAGCTGTAGCTTTGTCCCTCATTGACACTAGGGGGTTGGCCTGTGAAGAGATCAGGGATGAAAAGAGTGGGGCTTTGCCAGGCGGGCCTTGTTGGGGGTTGCTGGGCCTTTGCCTTGAGACCAGCCCCCCAAAGGCTAAAACTGTCCTCTGGCTCCCATGTAGAATTAGAGCCCTTTCCCCAGCCTCCCTTCCCCAGAATGGCCTGGGTTGAGGGTTCCCTCTATCAGGGCTCTGCTCTCCATGTGGCCCAGGTCTCTCTTGTGTTCCCAGAACTGGTACAGTGACTCTCATGGAGCAGGTGGTCAAGAATTGTTTGTTGAATGAATGATACAGTGACACAGACACACAGCTCAGTAAATCACAAGGTCTTCGCTATACCTGGACACACGCTTCTATAGGTACCTGAACACAACTGAGCACACTAACACACACACAGATGGGAACGCACACACACAGACACCCAGAGGGGATGTGCGCACACACGTGCTGTTGAGCCCCTCTTCTGAAGGAAGAGGAACCTCTGTTCTGTGGAGAGAGTTGAAATGCCAGCTAGCTTAGCAGGGCCCTGGAAGTTTCTATGAATCCACAGGCACTGGGGGCTTCCCTGAGGGCCCAGCAGCTGAGGAGGACCAGGCAGGAAGGAGGGGGCAGATCTCCCATTGATAGTCGGTGGGTAGCCAGATGTTGGCTGCCGTTGGTGGGCACACACACCTGCACACAATGCGAGCTGGAGCTGGGCATGGGGAGGGACTGGGGCCCCTGCACAGATGTCTGAGTCCACCTTCCTCCAAGGGGAGATAAGCCCCTGAAGATTAGGCCCCAAACCACAACCCACCTGGGATCCTGGAGGAGACCCAACTTTGGGGCAGTTATCATGGAAACGAGGAAGTGCAAGCTCGAAATTCCACTGGTAAAGAGACAGGGGAGGGAGGCAGGGTACTGAGCAGAAAAGAGCCTGACCTGGAGTGGGAAATGCTGGCTTTGCGTCCAGGCTGCCACTGACCAGCTGGGTGAACTTGGGCTGGTTGATGAGTATCAGCTTCCCGATCTCTGAAATAGGCTGATGAAGGCGCCGACTCCTCAAGGCTGGAGAGGGGTTTAGATGAGAGAATGAGAAACAGGTGCTTAGCTCATTGCCAAAGAACTGAAAAATGGTCGGAGCTGAAGAAAATGGAGTCACTCAGTACAAAGTCTACTCAACCCATCCTGGACCAGAATAACCAAGGAAGGAGGTGAGGACTCCAGCCGCTTCCCACCAGTCAGCGCCACAGCCTAGAATCCTGCTCTCGTTGGGCTGATTCCTGGGAGGGGTATGGCCCATGCTAACCAGGTGCTGGCTTACTATGTGACCTTTAGTAAATTTTTAGTTTTTTTTGGCTGCACCACGTGGCATGAGGGATCTTCGTTCCCCGACCAGGGATTGAAACTGTGCCCCCTGCAGTGGAAGCGCGGAGTCTTAACCACTGGACCGCCAGGGTAGTCCCTTTAGTAAATTGCTTTGCCTCTCTGAACCCCAGCCGCGTCATTTTTCTCCAGCCTGGAAGAGTCGTGAAGCTCAAATGAGCTTCAAATGACAAGCTGTGCATCTGAAAGTTTTAGGAGAAGTGAGGAATTCTCAATCAGTTGGGAGCATCTCTGGCTATCCTTGGCCATTCATTGATGATACCACTCTGCCAGGCCAGCTGACCCTTGAGTCTCTGACCACGGTCCTCCGGCCACCTCTCACACCAGGCTCATGGGTGTTCACTGAGGCTGTTGACAGGATCCAGTAGCACCAGATGGGTCTCTGTGGGCCTGGCTTCACATGCTCCCATTCCCTCATCCAAACTCAGGAAAAGGCCCAGGCAGGGTCCCCAGCCAGCATGTCTCCCAGGGCCCACACACCCTGGGTATCAAGACAGGGGAGTCCCCAACCACTTGGAGCCTCCTGGTCTCTGCCCTGCTGTGTGCTACCTCCAGGAGGGTGGAAACATGGGGGAGCCCAGTTTCATCAGGAAACAAAAGTCCTACAAGCAGAGCCTGTCCGGACATGCCCTGAGGCACCAGTGCTGAGTGAGCCCACACTATCTCACCTGCTGACCAGGAGCTCCCACGAGGCAGGGCCCGGGCATGCTTCACCTGGTCCTCGGCGCTCAGCACGGGCCTGTGGGCTGTGGGCTGCTGAGATGGAGGGTGGGCTGTGAGGTCCACAGTCACTGGCTCGGTTTCCGTTGCCATGCCCTGTCTCCTCACCCCTCCTTGCTAAGGGAGGAGACCTGGCCCCATCAGGGCCTGGTCCCCTGCCAGGTCCAGTCTGCCCAGGGTGAGTATGGGGTGAGCAAGGGGTGGCCATGGCCTTGAGCAGCCGCTGCTGTCAGACCTGGGCTCACCGGAGCACGGTGCCGGGTCAGTGGGCAGCCTTGTTTCTGAGCCTGCCACGCCCTCCCTTGACTCATCTGGAGAGAGCATTGCCGTGAGGGTTTCTGGCCTCTGCATTCACCTTTGGTCTGGTTTCTGCTCGGGAAGCTCAGAGCAGTTTTGTTTTTAAGTGCAAACCCACAGAACTGCTTTCCCCTTTCTCTGATGCCCCAAAACAAACAAAGGATGTTGGTCTGCATTTTGGTTTGTTTTGAAGCTGAGGGAAACGGGTCACCTCAGGAGCTTCAAGGGTGGCCAGGCCAGTCAGGGAGTGTGACGGTGTCTGAGGAGAGCTGGGTGGTGGCCAGGTTTGTGCCTCAGTCCCTTGGAGGGTGGGCTGGCTAGCCCACCCCGTGTGGGCCCTGCTTCCATGGAGTCCCCTGTTAGCAACAGGGAGGCTTGGACCTGGGGACTCCTCATGGGACCAGGGCAGGGTCCGGTACTGAAGGCAGGAGGCCTGGGGCAGAGGCATGGCTCTGAGGCCCCTTGCTGTGTGACATTAGGCAAGGCCTGCCCCTCTGTGAACTTTAGTTTCCTCCCTGGTGAAATGAGGTATTGGGGGTTGGTTTTTTTCCAGAGAGAGGAAATTTTTATTTCATTTAGTAATTCACTTTCTGTTTTTCTTTTTTTTAATTATTTATTTATTAATTTATTTATTTATGGCTGTGTTGGGTCTTCGTTTCTGTGTGAGGGCTTTCTCTAGTTGTGGCAAGTGGGGGCCACTCTTCATCGCGGTGCGCGGGTCTCTCACTATTGCGGCCTCTCCTGTTGCGGAGCACAGGCTCCAGATGCGCAGGCTCAGTAGTTGTGGCTCACAGGCCTAGTTGCTCTGTGGCATGTGGGATCTTCCCAGACCAGGGCTCAAACCCGTACCCCCTGCATTGGCAGGCAGATTCTCAACCACTGCGCCTCCAGGGAAGCCCTCTGTTGTTTTTAATTTATGAAAATTAAAAAGGAAAATAAATACAATATTGCTGTATAAATTTGAGAATCTATTAAAACTTTTTACATCATGTTAACTTTTTGTTTCATGTGCATGTCACTTCATCAAACCAATACTCCATGTGGCTCTCTGGGGAAGTTAAGGTAATTCAGGGAGAAATGCCTTCTAGAGTCCCCTCTTTCATATTTGGGAAGTAGGCACACTATTGGGTACCTGGGTTTTTCTTCAAAGGGCATTTGGAGATGGGGAGCCAGTGGCTTCTTTTAAGGCATGAGTGCTGCATGCTTAGGGGTTTCTCTTGGTTGCCAAAACGGGCAGTAATTTTCCTGCGGACTGAGGGAACTAAGGCCCCGCTCCCCATCCTGAGAGGGGCCTGTTTTGGTGGTCCTGGTAGGCTCACCACCTACAAGGGCTGTGCTGGCACCCCTTGTTTTCTTAGTTGACAGGCATGGGGGAATTTGCTTCGTATGTGTGTGATGGGGTGCTTTTTCTGGGATCCCCTGTAGCCTACTAAGGCCCACGCAGGCTCCAGCCAGGAGCAGTCTGAAAGTTTTGGGGAAATGTCTTTGGACAGACACCCCACACTCTTAGGGTGAAAAAAGCCCCTGGGGGCTGGAGGCTAGCGCCTGCCCCCTTAATCTGGAGGACTCTGTCTCCTTCCAGGAGGGTTTGAGAACAGCCCTTTTGGGCCTGATTCTAGTGCCACCTGGTGGCTAATTCTCTAATAGCAACCAGGTCTCCACCTGGCGGTAGAGGGTTCTCAGCCCTCGCTGCGTCCTAGATTCACCAGAGGGAGCTTTTCAAAGTACTGCTGTCGGAGGGCCATCCCAGACCAATTAAAGCGTCATCTCTGGGGGTGGGGCCGGCATCAGGGTTTTGTAGCCCCTCTGTCGCACTTTTAACTCTTTGAAATGTATCGTTTATGTGTTTGTTTTGTTTATTGTTTGTGAACCCCATATGTTGTAATTCCTTGAGCATAGAGGCCACATCTAGAATATACTACAATACCTCAGTCCCTCACACAGAGATGTGATTTAATAAATACCCTTAAAAAATTCCTTTATTTTGAAATAATTTTAATTGTAAAAATAGTACTGAGGGCTTCCCTTGCGGTGCAGTGGTTAAGAATCTGCCTGCCAATGCAGGGGACACGGGTTTGAGCCCTGGTCCGGGAAGATCCCACATGACGTGGAGCAACTAAGCCTGTGTGCCACAGCTACTAAGCCTGTGCTCTAGAGCCCGCGAGCCACAACTACTGAGCCCGTGTGCCACAACTACTGAAGCCCACGCGCCTAGAGCCCGTGCTCCACAACAAGAGGAGCCACTGCAATGAGAAGCCCGCGCACTACAACGAAGAGTAGCTCCTGGTCGCCACAACTAGAGAGAGCCCGTGCGCAACAATGAAGACCCAGCGCAGCCAAAAATAAATTTAAAAAACAAATTTCCTAAAAAACATTGTACTGAGAGTTCAGATATACTTTGATTCTGCTTACCCTATGTATCATTTATAACCATAATACAATCATCTAAAAAAAGGAATTAACACTGATACCATACAATGTGCTAATCTACAGATCTTTTTTAAAAATTTTACTGAAATACAGTTGATTTACTAAGTTGTGTTTAATTTCTGCTGTACAACAAAGTGACTCAGTTATACATATATATATTCTTTTTCATATTCTTTCCATTATGGTTTATCACAGGATATAGCACAAGATCCTGTGCCATATGGTAGGACCTGTTGTTTATCCATCCTATATACAATAGTTTGCGTCTGCTAATGCCACACTCTCAATCCTTCCCTCCCCCACCCACCTTGGCAACTACAAGTCTGTTCTCTATACTTGTGAGTGTTTTTGTTTCGTAGATATGTTCGTTTGTGTTGCATTTTAGATTTCACATATGTGACATCATATGGTATGTATCTTTTCTCTTTCTGACTTAGTATGATAATCTCTAGGTCCATCCATGTTGCTGCAAATGGCATTGTTTCTTTTTAGTGGCTGAGTAATATTCTGTTGTGTATATATATATATATATATATATATATATCAGTATATATATCACATCTTCTCTATCCATCCGTCGATGGACATTTAGGTGGTTTCCATGTCTTGGCTATTGTAAATAGTGCTGCTATGAACATAGGGGTGCATGTATCTTTTCAAATTAGAGTTACGTCTAGGTATATGCCCAGGAGTGGGATTGCTGGATCATATGGCACCTCTATTTTTAGTTTTTTGAGGAAACTCTATACTGTTTTCCATAGTGGCTGCACCAATTTACATTCCCACCAGCAGTGTAACAGGGTTCCCTTTTCTCCACACCCTCTCCAGCATTTATTATTTGTATAATCTACAGATGTTAATAGAACTTAAATGGACCCATTAGTGTCCTCTTTTTTCTGGTTGAAGTTCCAATCCAGAGATTGCATCCTGTGTTTAGGTGTCATGTCTCTTCAGTTTCTCCAAATCTGGGACTGTTCCTGGTCTTTCATGACCTTGACACTTCAAGAGTTTTGGCCAATTATTTTGTGAATGTCCCCCCAAACTGTCACAATTAGGCTGAGGTTATGCATTTGGCAGGAAGACCACAGAGGTGATGCTGTGCTCTTCTCAGAGTGTGACAGCAGGGGGCACATGTGTCTCCATGTCTCACTGCTGGTGATGCTATCTTTGATCACGTGGTTAAGGTGGTGTCTGCTGGGGTTCTCCACTGTAAAGCTACTATTACTAAAAAATATCTTGAGAGGAGACACGTTGAGACTATGAAAATATTCTCTTTCTTGTCATATTTTCGCTCACTAATTTTAGAACCCGTTGATGATTCTTGCCTGCAACATTTACTGTGGTATTTGGCAAACGGTGACTTTCTATTTCCATCAGTACGTCTACATTTATTAATTGGAATTCTAATGTAAGGAAGAGTTGTCCTTTCTCCCCCATTTATTTATTTAGTATTTATTTATATCAGTATGGATTCATGGAGATTGATTTTAGTCTGTGGATTATAATTCATTAATAGCACTACTTTTTTGCTCAAATTGTCCCAGGTTTGGCAATTGAGAGCTCTTTCAGGTGGTCTCCTGGGTATACCTATCCTTTTTTTTTTTCTTAGAAAATTTGTAATTTCTGGAATCACAAAATATACCAGGCTCACCTTGTACAGTCCCTGCCTCAGCCCAGGGGCAGCCATTTCTCCAAAAAGCCCTGGTCCTCTCTATTGGAGCCTGGTGCTTAGAAACCAAGATCTGGGGGCTAGGTGGACTCATTGTTACTGGAGCATCATTGCTTCTAGGCCCTGTCAGTGGACAGAACTAGGAGATACATGGACATGTAGACACATACACGTACATCTCAATCTCTTTCTTTGATTTCTCTCTCTTAAAACAATCATGACTTTATACTGATAACTCTGACCCAATTCAGTACGCCAGGGTTTATTTTAATTTATCCTCTTACTTATTTGTAATTCCTTTCTTCAAAAATGACAGCCCTGGTCCTCTTTATCCACATATGTTTACTTATTTGCTCAATCCCAGTATACACATTTTATTAATTTCGTAAAGTCACTGTAACAAATTACCACAAACTGGGTGGCTTAAAACAACAGGACTTAATTTTCTTCCAGTTCTGGAGGCCAGTAGGCCAAGATCAAGGTGTCAGCAGGGTTGATTCCTTCTAGGGGCTCTGAGGGAGCAACTGTTCTTTGCCTCTCTCCTAGCTTCTGGGGACTGCCGGCCACCGTTGGCGTGCCTCCACAACTCCAGTCTCTGTCTCTGTTTTCACATGGCCTTCTTCCCTGTGTGTCCAGTCTTCCTTTTCATTTTCTTACAAGGACACCAGTCATTGGATTTAGGGCCCCCTCTCATCTCGAGATCTTTAACTTGATTACACCCGCAAAGACCCTATTTCCAAATCAGGTCACATTCATAGATTCTTGGACACATATTTTTTGGGGACACAACTCAATCCACTACATACACAAAGTAGTTTTAGAATTGCTAACCCATACACTCCTGAGAAACAAATTTACTAACTGAAATATATATGTATAGTTCTTTTCTGGTCTAGCCATGTACAGTCAAAATCATGTTTTCCAAAGTTACTTAGATTAGCACTTTTCTTCTTCACGTTCTGGTGTGACTGGTTCCATTTGTTTCTAATATAATTAAATTCATTTGTTACTGTTTTTATTCCATTTGAGGCTCCCCCATATCCTGGTTGATTTTCATTAATTTTTTTGGTATATGAAATATTCACATGGTTTTAAGACTCAGAACGATACAAAAAGATAAACTCCGAGAGGGAGCGCTCCCCCATCATGACTTCTACCCATTTCCCTTCCTTACTTCTTACCGTCCATTCCCATCCTCCCGTGTAGGTAAGCAATCTAATAGTTTCTCCTTCCTCAATTTTACTTCTTTGCAGAATGAACAGATTTTCTTATATCCCCTTTTTCTTTCAAGAAAAAGTAGGATACCATAGATACTCCTTTGCATTTTTCTTCCTTTACTTAATATCTCTTGGGAATCAATTTGTACTAGTTTCCTCATTTTTATGTATAGCTGCATACTACTCCATCATGTGGTCATACCAGAGTTTATTCAACCACTTTCCTGTGCATGAACACTTAGTGGGTTCCAGTGTTTTGCAATTACACACAATTCTACAATGAATAACCTTGTGCATGCATATTTCACATTGGAGGTGTAGCTTCAGAGTAAATTCCTAGAAGTGGGTTGCTGGGTCAAAACTTAGGTGCACATGTAGTTTCGTTAGGCAATATGTTAGTCTCATAATGCTGCTGTAACAAATTGGCATAATTTTTGTGGCTTAAAACAGCATGAATTTACTGTCTTACAGTTCTGGAGACCAAAACTCGGAAATGGTTTCACTGAGCCCAAACCAACGTATTGCAGGGCCATGTTCCCTCCAAGGTTCTAGGAGAGAATCTGTTTCCTTGCCTTTTTTCCAGCCTCTAGACCTGCATCCCTTGACTCATGGCTTCTTCCTCCATCTTCAAAGCTAGCACGTAGGCTTATGCAGTCTACTACAGGTAATTCATGCTTGTTTGAACTAAGTGAATTTGATATTTATAGATTTATTCCAAGTCTTCATTTTCCCATCTATAAAAGGCAGGGATAAATCCAGAAAGTCTTTAAGGTTCCTCACTCTCTAAAATCCTATACCTGTGTTTAGTTCTTTCTTGATCAGCTGGAATGGTCAGTAATGGCTGCTTCAAAATCTGACAAGGTGGTCATCCAGGGCTGCATTGGGGCAAAGTGTGAGGTCCTTGTAGTCTGTCTCATGAGCGACAAGTGATAGTAATGAAAGTGGTGGGTGACTGGAGCACTTTTCCTGTTGCGTCCCTTGGGCTCCCTAGAGGTGAGAACTTGATCTAGAACGTCTGGGCCTAATTCATGATTCTAGCACAAATGGAGAGGTGAGGGGATAACTATCTACCCTGAAACCTGCTGGCCTGAACTTTCTTCTTATTAGAGCCACCAAACAGAACCTTGTGAGGCAGTGAGTTCCCTGTCGCTGGGAGTTCTGAACAGAGGCTAACTGACCAGAAGATATTCCAGGGGGATCTGTGCATTATACAGGGCCTCACTGTCCAACATGGTAGGCACTAGCTACATGTGCTATTTGATGCGTTATGCTTATATTTTAAATTTTTTAAAACTTTTTATTTTGAAATAATTATAGATTTGCAGGAAGTTGCAAAAATAGTGCAAAGAGGTCTCACGTACCCTTCACCTAGTTTCTCCTGATGGTTACATTTTATGTCACTGTGGTACAGTATCAACCAGGAAATTGCTGTTGGTACAATGTGTGTATAGTCCTATATCATTTTCTTACATGTTTAGATTTATGTAACCACCAGCACAATCAAGATACAGAACTACTCCATGACCACAAAATTCTCTCACATGCTGCCCTTTTATAGCCACACCTATCACTATTTCCCCCACCATCTGTAACCCCTGGTAACTACTAATCTGTTTTCCATCTCCATCATTTTGTCTTTTTGAGAATGTTATATAAATGGAATGATACACGTGTGCTATTTAAATTTAAAGTTGAATTCGTTAAAGTGAAATCAAATAAAAAAATCAGTTCCTCGGTCTTACCAGTCACATTTCTAAGCTCAGTAGCCACAGCTGACTAGTGACTATCACATTGGACAGCACAGATATACCGCTGTTTCCTCGTTGCAGAAAGGTCTATTGGAAAGTGCTGCTTTAGGGAATAAGACCAGATCCATGGTTCACAAATGCTGATTCATAGCCCACGGCACCCGGGAATGTCATGAAATAGAGAGTCCTGAGTATATTACTCATCTGTTGCTGTTTAATAAATTATCCCCAAAGTAGTGGCTTGAGACAACAGTCAACCTTTATTATCTTGCATACTTTCTGTAGGTCAAGAGTTAAAGAGTGACTCAGCCGTGTAACTAGGCCCAGAGTCTATCACAAAATTGCAGTGAAATGTTGGTCAGGGCTGCGGTGTCTGGATGCTTGGCTGGGGCTGGAGGACTGACTTGCTCACATGACTGGAAAAGTGCTGCCTATTGGGGTGACCACTCGTTTCCACTTGCCCGGGACTAAGGGGTTTCATGGGATGTGGGACTTTAGTGTGAACACTGGGACTGTCCTGGACAAGGAGGACAGTTGTTGGCAGGAGGACTCAGTTCCTCCCAACATGGGCCTCTTCCGGGGCTGCTTGAGTGTCCTTATGACATGGCCATCGGCTTCTGCCAGAGTGAGTGATCCTAGGGAAAGCAAAGCAGGAGCTCCGATGTCTTTTCTGACCTGTCTTGGAAGCACATGGCGTCACTTCTACTGCATTTTTTCATTAGAAGCAAGTCACTAAATCTTTGATCCACAATCAGGAGAGGAGAATTAGGATCCTCCTTTGGAAGGAAGGATTGTGAAAGAATTAGTGGGCATATTTAAAACCCTCTACACTGGCCTATACTTGGGATCCTGATTGGGCAAATAGGGCACAGCCCAGGAAACCATACCAAGGTTCCCTGTTGACCCCTGATGTGCAGTCACATTTGCCCATCTCAAGGTCCTGTCCCACCATAAGATAGTGGTCATCCCACGTACCTCAGTGGACACTCACAGGAGAGAAGAGGGGGAGGGCAACTCCAGGCTAGTGAGATTGGCGAGCTGAGCGTGATTCCTGAAGCTCTGTTAGATTGCTTGGATGTCCTTTCCCACAGGATGAGGGAACAACAACTGGGGAACCATTGAGAAAATTTAAAAAATTCTCGCCACACTGAAACATTGAATGCTTTTACAAATGACCGTCACCAAACTACATAGCAACAAGGGAGAAACAAACTTATGACACAATATATACACTCGTGGGGTGGTTGAAATGCTATAGCAATACAGGGACAAAGTCTGGAGATGAATTTATTATACAAACAACAACATCGTTGCAGTTATGGTAAGCGGGTGGGGAGAGAATTGTGAGTAATGTAAAGAAATGCATGTTAGTGTTACTTATACTGTCTTTTCAATAAAAGAGAGTGGTTCCTTTTTCAGACCTCACCTGTCACCTTTCAGAGGCCTTTCCAATCTTGGTTAAAGTTGGGCCCCTCTAGTTTTTGGTATCTCAGTGCCTTGTTTGTGCCTACGTAACACTCGTAACATTTGAAAATATGTTGTCTCTCCCTGCAGCCTCTGAGCTCCTTGAAAAAGGCAGGGACTGTATCTGTTTTGTCCCCTGTGGTCTCTCCAGGGCCAGAACGGTGCCCTGGACATGTTTGCGGATCAGGAACTGTCGAGTGAGGCATGAAAGAGGTGATGTCTGTAGGAAGGAGGAGGGAGATGCTGCAGGTGAAGGACGCAACGGGAGGCCTCTCATGGCTGCCTGGGGGAGGGGGGCTGGGAGTCAGCCTAGTCCAGTAGCCCCTGGTCCGCGGATGTCCAAGACCACACGAGCCACCCACTCTTGAGACTCTGATTAAATTGGTTTTCTCACGCTTGGCGCTGTTGCTCATCTGGGCTAGATGGTCCTCCTCGTTGTGGGCGCTGTTTTGTGTGCGATGCTTGGCAGCTTCCCTGGCCTCTCTCCAGTCTTTGCCAGTAGCACGTGCTCCCCTGTGGTGACAAACATATCCCCAGATGCTGCCAAATACTCCCTGGGGATCACCCTTGGAGCTGGATCAGAAAACCAACCCAGCACCCTAGTGGCCTGAAATCTTTGCATGAAGATGAGCTGGGGGTATAAATGAGGGAGACTGATGCCTGTCTCACCGGAAAAGCTTCTTTGGTTTTTTTTTTTTTTGGCCGCACCACGCAGCGTGTGGGATCTTAGCTCCCTGACCAGGGATCAAACCCGTTGCCCCCTGCAGTGGACACGCGGAGTCTTAACCACTGAACCGCCAGGGAAGTCCCCCGCCTTTTTTTTGTTTGTTTGTTTTTGGAAAAGCTTCTTTGAGAATTTGTTGTTCAGAGCCTCTCGGTGATGGGCACAGAGTGTGCTGCCACCTGTTGGTGGATGGTTGGGAGTGCACCCTTGGCTCAGCCAGCCCAGAGCCAAGTGGAGCAACTTGCCTTGGCAGGTGGGCTGCAGTCGGGCTAGTTAAGGGCCACTCCTTAAGGCTGGACCAGAGAAGCCCCACATAGGGTGTGCAGCAACCAGGGAAGTCAGCGAGAATGGGACATTTTCCCATCATTTTGGTTAAATGTTTAACGATGTACTTGTTGAGAAAAAATCAGGCCAACTTCATTGGTTGCTCTCTCCCCTTTTCCTACAGACGTGATGATTCCTCCTCCTCAGACTCTCTTTCCCACCAGGCTGGGCTTGCGGAAAAAGGCAGGAGGTTGGCGCCTCCCATGGTCAAACCCAAACTCACCATCCTTCCCACACCTGTCCCTCCTCAGTGCTCCCAGCTCAGTAGAGACAGTACCAGCCCCTCATTACACAGCCAGAAGCATTACCTCCATCACTGAGCCCTACAGGTTCGTCTACTTCCTCCACTCTCCCCATCTTCACTGCTGTTCTCACCATTGTCTGAGCCACATTCATCCCAAGCCTGGGCTAGTGCAGTGGCTCAGCTGCTCCGTTCCTCTGTTCCATGTTGTGTTGCCTGGGGTCACACTTGTGGTCTCATTTAGCTGGGAGCTCGGCAGAGCTGGAGTGTTCTAGATGGCTTCTGGGGGTGGGGGTGTGGAGGCAGCTGGGCCTCTCTCTCCAGCAGAGTAGTTGAACTTATTTTGGGGGGGACCAGGCTGCAAAAGACAGAGAGCGGCAGTTGACTGGTCTCTAAGGTCTAGACTCAGAACTGGCACAGTGTCTCACCCACCACGTTCTGTTGGCCATAGCAAGCCCCGAGGCCAGCCCAGTTTTAGTAGCAGGAGAAGCAGACTCTACCTCTTGTTGAGAGGAGAGGTTGGGATGAACTGACCTCCATCTTTACAGACAACCCACCACGCCCACCTTCCTCTGGTCAGGTCAGGCCCTCCATTCAATATCCACTTGCTCACTTCATTCACATCCTTCATTTCTATTCAGAAGTCACCTTCCCAGAGAGGCTTTCCCTGACTGTCCTGAGTAGATCACCCCCCTGCCATTGGTCTCTACCCCAACCCTGACTTAATTTTCTAAAGAACACTTACCAGCACTTGACATTGTAATTCATATTTATTTGCTGTCAGTCTTGCCCACTAGACAGTAAGTCCCAAGAGAGGAAGGACTATATCTGCTTATTTTAATGCTGAGTCCCCAACATGTAGAACAGTGGCTGGCCCATTGTAGGAGCTCAATACGTAGTTGTTGAATGAATGAATGAATGTTTCTAAGAATCTTTCTTTCATAGAACTTATCAAAGTTCATCTTTACATGTTTATTTGTATGATGATCTGAGCAAAGTCTATCTTTTCCACAAGGGAAGGGACAGTGTCTGTTTCTACCAACCATTATGTTAGATCCACAGTTCTTAGGGCAGTGTCTGGAAAACAGCAACCTGCAATGAATATTGGCTGAGTAAATGAGTAGGAGGGACAGGACAATGGCAAAAAGTGAAGCATCTTCCTAGAGAGTCACATCCCTCTCTACAGCACACAGATGTTGCATCTTGAAGAAGAGCAGTGTTAAAAAAAAATCTTCTGAATTTATTTCCTTTAACACCCCAGGGGACTGATGTTCAGAGCAGCCACACCCCGTATTTCTTCCTGTGACGTTATGTAAGGTCACAGCCATTCTGTGAGCCTGCTGTTCCAGGATCAATTGGGGTGCTTGTGAAAAATGCAGGTGCTGGCCCCACCCTGGAAATAGTAATGGAGAAGCTTGAGAGGTGAGGCCCCGCTCCCTTCATGGTCCACCAGCCCTGCAGGTGACTCTCATGTACACCACATGTTCAGAAGCATCACCTTTCCATTGCTGTGTTCTAAGTTTGGATTTTCTTGGACTGCTTTTTCCTTTAGGCTATCTTGTGTCTCTTAAGACCTTGGTAGCTTTATTTACTTATTTCCCCAGGAAGGCTTTGTAAATAAGCAGCCTGTTCCATAATCCCTGGAAAATAAAGAGTGTTTCCTTACTTTTGCTGCGCCTGATGCTCAGGGTCATGAAGAGGTCATGTGGTCCAGTCCTCTGTGGTTGGGCAGGATGATGCTTACACCACACCAGACAGGGAGGAAGCTAAACTTGGTTCTCTCCTACTTCAGATTTACTGTGTATGGAATAATGAGGTTTGTGTTGTGGCTTAGGGAGAGGAGGGGTGAGGTCCTTGGGGGTAGGGGTGTTTTAGCACACTTAAGGAGAAGCAAGGATTTCCCCAGGCGTTAGGAGGAGCTGGGGAGGAGTGAGGGAGGGAATAAAGGGCCTAATCGTCTTATGTAAGAGTCACGGATGAACTTGTTTTGTAATACCAGGGCAGCAGGGCTGCTAAGTTTATTTTATTTTTAAATTTTATTTATTTATTTATGGCTGCGTTCGGTCTTCATTGCTGCACACAGGCTTTCCCTAGTTGTGGCGAGTGGGGGCTACTCTTCGTTGCAGTGCACGGGCTTCATTGTGGTGGCTACTCTTGTTGAGGAGCATGGGCTCTAGGCGCGCAGGCTTCAGTAGCTGTGGCACGCGGGCTTCAGTAGTTGTGGCACACAGGCTCAGTAGTTGTGGCACACGGGGTTAGTTGCTCCACGGCATGCGGGATCCTCCCAGACCAGGGCTTGAACCCGTGTCCCCTGCATTGGCAGGCGGATTCTTAACCACTGTGCCACCAGGAAAGCCCAGGGCTGCTAAGTTTAGATTTGAACCTGAAACTTCTAAACTTCCGAGAGGCATCCAAAGCTGCTGCTGTCTTGGGCTCTGCTGACTGTGGCTGGAAGTGAAACAGGAGGGAAGGAGGCAGGGTACAACCTCTGAAAGAGTGACATAGCCCGAGGACATGACATAAACTGATTAGAACCAAATGCGTCCAAGATGGCAGACAAGTCGACTTCCACTAGACCTTGAGCCTCAATATACACTCACTGTAACACATCAGCAAGCTAAATGACACACCCACAGGCGCTGTGACAGTTCCAAAACAGACCTTAAGGATCAAAAAGTGGTCGGTGGCCCAATTCCTGGAAATCCCCGCCCCTTCCTGAAATAGCTGGAATGCTCCTCCCACTCATTAGCCTATGAAATTACCCACCCCTATAAAAACTGACAACCCTATACCCTGGTGCCTTTTCTCACCTTCTGAGATGGCCCACACTCTGTCTGTGGAGTGTGTGTCTCTCTAAATAAATCCACTTCTTACCCGTCACTTTGTCTCTCACTGAATTCTTTCTGCGATGAGACATCAAGAACCTGAGCTCCATTAAGTCCTGAAACCAGGTGTATGATCTCAGTTGGAAGACTGTGGGTTTTGGCCAGGTTCGAGTCCCAGCTGCATGGGTTCGAGTCCCAATCTGAGTTTAGGCTAGGTTCAAGTCCTGGCATGTGTGTTTAAGTCCCAATCTGAGGTGCACGGTTCCAGAAGGACTTTGTCTGTGGCTCTGCAGTCTCCTCCTGGGCAGCTGGGGGAGCTGGTGGGCAGTAGAGAAAGGAGGGTCCTAACAAGTTTTAGGAAAGCTCCAGCATTTCCAGAGAAAACCCTGTTGGTCAGCCCGCCCTCTACAATCTCTTCTCCAGCACAGACTAGAGTAGGTCACAGAGGAGAGGGCTATGAGAGACTGGGGTGGGGACAATAGCAGGGACACTTGAGTTCCTAGCCAACTTGGTTGCTGGTTTGTTGTCTGTCTACCTGTCACTGCCCACACTGGAAAGAAAGTTCTTCCCAGCAGCCAGGAAAGAGGAGCAGAGGAAGCAACTACTCTCCAGCTCCTGGAGGAGGCCCTGGGGAATAAAAACCAGTAGGCAGTGTGCTCCCAGCCGGGGCAGATGCCTGGTGGTCTGACAGCAGACCTCAGTCAGCCAGGAGAAACCAGGAAAAGCCAGTCCTTGGGCAGTGTGTGTGTGTGTGTGTGTGTGTACACGTGTGTGTGTGTGTGTGTGTGTCAGGGCAGTGCAACATTAGAGGGAGGACAGTCAGCAGGACGACCCCCACTGCTGACACCAGTTGCAAGTTTGGGGTCTCCAAGACCATCCTTACATTCGATAATTCAGTAGAAGGACTTGCAGAACTCACTGAGGGCCGTTATGCTCACACTGATGGTTTGTTACAGGGAAAGAGTACAGATTAAGATTAACCAGAGAAAGCCCGCACACAGCAGCAAAGACCCAATGCAGCCAAAAATTAAAAAAATAAATTAAAAAAAAAAAAGATCAGCCAAAAGATGAGAAGCGTGGGGCAGAGTCCAGGAGGGCTCCAAATGTGGAGCTTCCAGCCGCCCTCTCCCAGTGGACTCACAGACACTGTTAATTCCTCCAGCAACGATGTGTAACAATACACATGAACTATTGCCCACCAGGGAAGTTCACCCAAGCCTTGGTGTCCAGAGATTCACTGGGGCTCTGTAGTCGACTATCCACATAGCTGACATCAGTCTCCAGTGCCCCTGGAGGTTCAGCTGATACCGTGTGAGTCAAAGCACCTGCCCTAAATCACAGTTAGTTTATCCTGTGTGGCCAGTCCCCACCCTAAATCACACTGTTAGTTTATCCTGTGTGGCCAGCCCTTGCCCTAAGTAAAGATACTCCTATCTGGCATGACATTGCAAGGGCTCAGAGGTTTCTTTCCAGAAGCCTAGGGCAAAGCCCAGACCTTCCTTTGGGTGAGGTTAAATTCTTTACATGGGCGGATTAAACAGTACCACTCCACACCATGGCTGTGAGTCCATTCTTCCTGGAGGATTCACAACGCATGGAGCATGATTCCTAGATGTCTGGCCATTAGGACAGAAAACAGCGTTTGCCAAGGTGTGCAACCTGCAAAGAGGGGCGGTAAGGGACTCCAAGTCAGTCCTCTTTCTTTCTTTTTTTTTTAAACAATATCTTTAAAAAATATATTTATTTTAGGCTCCATTGGGTCTTCTTTGTTGCTCACGGGCTTTCTCTAGTTGCGGCGAGCAGGGACTACTCTTCATTGAGGTGAGTGGGCTACTCATTGTGGTGGCTTCTCTTGTTGCAGAGCACGGGCTCCAGGTGCATGGGCTTCATTAGTTGTGGAGCATGGGCTCAGTAGTTGTGGCTTGCAGGCCCCAGAGCGCAGGCTCAGCGGCCATGGCGCACGGGCTTACTTGCTCCGCAGCATGTGGGATCTTCCCGGACCAGGGCTCGAAACCATGTCCCCTGAATTGGCAGCCAGATTCCTAACCCCTGCACCACCAGGGAAGCCCCAGTCCCCTTTCTTTATGCTGCGTGTCCCTCGTCATTTATTCAGTCATTTATTTACTTACCATTTACTGAATACCTGCAACGTGATCAGCACTCATTCTAGTTGGGGAGACAGATAACAAAGAGCAAAGCAGCTGTTAAGTCATTTTAAAGTGTGCTGCGTGCTGCGGAGAAAACAGGGCTGAGCTCCGAGTAAGGACGGAGGGGAGAAGGGAACCTGCCTTAGATTGTGGGCGGGGAAAGGCAGCTTTGAGGTCGTCCAACTGAAGCTGAGGCCCAGAGAATGAGAAGGCACCAGCTGTGGGAGAAAACAACAGAAGTCAATGCCTGGCAGAGAGACACATGGGCCTCAGCTGCCAGCTGACGCCTCCAAACAGATTGTGAAAAGGTGCCCAGAAGCAGAAACACAGTCCTTTTCTTGTGGCTGACACAATCTTGTTGGGACCCAAGGCTCCGTGAGCTGTGGCATAATTTCAGCCCCACGCATCCCCTTGGCCTGTGCTTGTGCAGTGTGTAAACCACTCCACCCTACATGGCGGGCTTGGACAGACAGTGTCTGGAAGCCAGCATCCCTGGGCAGCCCTACAAGGTTGGTACCAGATATTAAACTCCATTTGACTTCACCCACCATTTAAATTAAAAAAAAAACCACGTTGTGCCTCTTAGCAGAGTCCATGATGTAGAAATTGGGAAATTCTTCATCAAACCCCAGACCCTTGGGCAGTGAAGGCAAGTCATGGGGAAGAGGCAGCTCCATTTCTGCCTTTAGAGAAAAGCACATGTGTCCACTTACTGATAAGGTCTGGAAAAGGGGTTCCCTGCAATAAAAGGGGATCCCAGTTGAATTTCCCCCCCCACCCCGTTTTCTTCATCTCTCTCAGGAGCCAGCACATGCTGAGCAAAGGAGAAACTCTTGCTTCTCTTAGCTCAGAAGTCTCTGGTAGGATTCCAGCCCGGGTCAATTCTACTCACCACCCTCACAACCCACACCCATGTGCGCAGGCACACACACTGATGTCCCTTTTAGAGGACCGGACAAGTAACAGAGCCGGGCCTGGACTGAGGCCTGGGTTGGCTACACAACGATAGGAAGGTCCGTGTTCCAAACTGCAGTTGGTTTTATATAGCAGAAATCCCTGCCTCTTTTCATGATTGTTTGATTTTAATATGTTTACCACATTATTTAAAAGTTGGAAGTAGAGAATATAAAAGAAAAAAGCCACTTGGAACCTTGCCATTTATTAGGGACCACGTATTTGTGTTTCCCCACCCCAATTCCATTGTTGAACCACCAACGGGAAGGTCTTAGGATGTGGGGCCTTTGGGAGGGAATTAGAGCTAGATTAGGTTATGAGGGTAGGGCCCTCACCATGGGATTAATGCCCTTATAAAAAGGAGAGGAGACAAGGGATCTCTCTGCCTGCACACATCAAGGAAGACCATGTAACCAGGCAGAGGGCTCTCACCAAGAACCCGATCATGCTGGCACCCTGATCTCAGACTTCCAGCCTTCAGAACTGTGAGGAATAAATGGCTTTAAGCCACCTGGTCTTGTTACACATAGCAGCCCGAGCTGACAGCATTCTAACAAATCATTTTTAATATTGTCTTCCAAAGGTTCACGTATTAGTTTCCTACTGCTGTCATAACAAACTACCACAGATTGAGTGACTTAAAACAATTTAGATTTATTATTTTACATTTCTAGAGGTCAGAAGTCCAAAATCAGTCTCAGAGGTCTAAAGTTAAGGTATCAGCAGGGCTGGTCCTTTCTAAAGGTTCTAAAGGAGTATACATTTCCTTGTCTTTTCCAGCTTCTATAGGCTGCCTGCATTATGTAGCTCACGGCCCCTTCTTACATCTTCAAAGCCAGCCATGTAGCATCTTTTGGCTTCTCTCTCTCTTTCTCTCTGATCTCTTCTGTTGTTACATCACCTTCTCTCACTCTGAGGCTCTTATAAAGATCCTTGTGATTACATTGGGCCCAACTGGGCAATCCAGGTTAATTTTTCCATCTCAAGATCCTTAGCATAATCACACCTGTTAAGTTCCTTTTGAATTGGAAGTCTTGTGTGATGAGGGCAAGGACCTCTTGTGGAGGTCATTATTCTGTCTACTATTTTTAAGGTTTTTAAGCTGTGGTTGCAGTAATACTGAAATATGATTGTGTTCAATGAGCCCTGTAACAGAAATATTTCCCCAGAGGAAGTCTTTGTAACCTTCTTTCCTCAAGGTCATGAGTGCTCCATCGAGGGGATGTGCTTCTGTTTGCTCATGCTGGAAACCAGTCTGTATTGCATTCTGGGCTGCTATCCATCTTTCTGAAGCTAGCATTCCCCATACTTGGGATTGTTGCCTTAGCATAGGTTTTCAGGAACAGGTCAAAGGGAGCAGGTTTATGATTTGTATTACATATTGCCTAATTGCTATCCCGGATTGTATCACTTTACGTGATCTCTCCTAATCAACCTCATTTGGCTTTATTAAAAATGAAAGAAAGTTCTTTTTATAGGAAATGTATTACATCCTCATTAAAGAATATCTGGGAAATATAGAAAGAGCCAAAGGAATAAAAATACCTCATAGTCCCATAAACTGAAACACAGCTTTCATTAGTATTTAATGCCATTCTTTCTAATATTTCTGTCTTTGAGTGTCTATATAAACACCACCACCACCACCACCATGGTTATGATATTGGAACTTCTTGGAACTATTTTAGTTGTAGGACACCTCATGGTTTTGGATATGGGGGAGAAAAACTTTTATTGTTCTTATCTTGGGATGGTTACCATCTTGTTTTTCAATTGATTTCTGCTCTCCGTGTCACTCAGAACCTGGAGGCCTGGTCAAGTCCTTTCCTGGATAATGAGTGACAGGGCACATTGTAGGGAGTATGGACTGGGATTCTTGACCACAAATCCTCAGTCTTGACTCCTACCCAGTCTCTAGCCTGAAAAATGCTTGGAAAGTTTAAGTTTTATAACAATTCAGCTTTATAATCCAATTCATTGATGCTGGTTACAAGTAGAATATTTTTAAAGAATAATTTATATATATATGTTCCATCTTCCATCTTCCATTTCTATTTTCATGGACCTCATCTTCAAGCTCTGGTTACTTGACAAAGACAGTATTAAGAAATCATATTGGCGACTTCTCTGGCCCCCTTTCTCTCGGACCAGTGAACCTCGCCCGGGAGCGCTCCCTAATAAAGCTCACTTGAAGCCTTAAAAAAAAAAAAAGAAATCATATTGAGGAAGTCCTGGCCACAGCAGTCAGATAAGAAAAAGAAATAAAAGGAATCCAAATTGGAAAGGAAGAAGTAAAACTGTCACTGTGTGCAGATGACATGATACTATACATAGAAAATCCTCAAGATGCCACCAAAAAACTACTACAACTCATCAATGAATTCAGTAAAGTTGCAGGATACAAAATTAATATACAGAAATCTCTTGCATTTCCATATACTAACAATGAACTATCAGAGAAACATCAAAAAGAATACAATACCTAGGAATAAATCTAAGAGGTAAAAGACCTATACTTGGAAAACAATAAGACACTGATTAAAGAAACTGAAGACAACATATACTTACACTGATCACCCATTCCAATATTAAAAATGAAAGTAAAATCTCTTTCCTAGATGTTGTACATTGCTCTGCTTGCACAGAGGAGAGGAACAGAGTTAGGACCTGGAAGAAAACCTAATCCAAACTGGACTAAGCAAAAAGGGAATCTTTCATTTCAGAGAGCTAGAAAGCACAGGGGGTAGTCAGAGGCAGGGCTAGATCCTGGAGCAAGATGTCTCCAGGACCTGGTTTCTGTCTCTTTTGTGGGCTGGCTTCATTTTTAGGGAAAATCTTTATTTCAACAGACCCAGGAAGTCTGGGCGGGTCTCACTGGTCCATCCCTATAACCAGGGGAGTGCAGTACTCTGATTGGTCAGGCTGAGCCAGGGTCACCCCAAGGACAGCCCTGGAGTTAGGGATGGAGTCAGCTCCATTAAAGCTTGTGTACTGAGAGGAGAAAGAGAAGGGTCATTCCCCCAAATGAAAACTTTTAGACTTGACCTGGATTTCTTAGTTTGCAAGAGAGGACCTGATTGGCCACTCTTGGGTCAGGTTTCTATCCCCAGCCCAATCAGCTGTAGCAGAAGGAGTGGAGGCAGGGCTGGCAGTGTGGCTCTTGGTGGTGTGGTAAGCCTGGTAGGACAGGCTGCCTTTGCTCAGCTCTTCCCTCAGGGCTGTGGTCGGGAGGGGTCAGCACTAGGTCCTGAGGCTTCCGTGTCCTACCTGATTTCCTTCACTGTTTTCTGAGTGCTTATTTGTATGTGTCTCATTTTAAAATCACAACAACCCTCTGAAGTTGAAGCTGAGAGGTTGTGCCTCTTGCTCAGGGTCACACAGCCGGTAAGTGACTCAAAGGGCACTCAGGTGATTAATCTGAAAGTGAAACTGTGCACCTCAGATTGGGACTCGAGCCCATGCAGCTGGGACTCGAACCCGGCCAAAACCCACAGTCTTTCAACTGAGATCACACACCTGGTTTCAGGACTTAATGGAGCTCAGGTTCTTGATGTCTCATCGCAGAAAGAATTCAGTGAGAGACAAAGTGACGGGTAAGAAGGGGATTTATTTAGAGAGACACACACTCCACAGACAGAGTGTGGGCCATCTCAGAAGGTGAGAAACGGCACCAGGGTATGGGGTTGTCAGTTTTTATAGGGGTGGGTAATTTCATAGGCTAATGAGTGGGAGGAGCATTCCAGCTATTTCAGGAAGGGGCGGGGATTTCCAGGAATTGGGCCACCGACCACTTTTTGATCCTTAAGGTCTGTTTTGGAACTGTCACAGCGCCTGTGGGTGTGTCATTTAGCTTGCTGATGTGTTACAGTGAGTGTATACTGAGGCTCAAGGTCTAGTGGAAGTCGACTTGTCTGCCATCTTGGACACATTTGGTTCTAATCAGTTTATGTCATGTCCTCGAGCTACGTCATTCTTTCAGAGGTTGTGCCCTGATCCCTTCCCTCCTGTTTCAAGAGTAGCACCTAGGGGAGCCCCAGAAGGGACCCAGAGAAGGTGGGGCATGGGGAACTCTCCCCAGGCTGAAGGTCAGTGAAAGGGGGGTTGACAGGGAGGTGCTGGAGGGGAGGGAGCACCTTGGACATTTGGTCCAAGTGTCACACCTGGGCTTTACTGACCTTGGGCAGGCATCTGCTCCTAGCTCGTGAGGTTTCTGAAGCTGCATCTTCTAGAAGAGCCACCTGGTCCTACCTACCTCTCTGAGGTCCTGTCCTCCCAAGTTCTTCCTCACTGCATTGGTGGGTAACTCAGTGGCTTTCCAGGAGTGGGCTGGGGCCTTTGTATGGGGGTGGGGATGGCCAGGTTGGGGAGCTCCAAGTCTCCAGTCAGTCATGGAGCAGGTCATGGGCCTGGGGAGAGTTCTGGTATTAGCCTTCTACTCTTCAGGACCTCAAGGCATCCAGGAGCTCCTCCTCACGTTTTCAGTCAGACCAGAGCCCCTACAGGGGCAGGGCACTCTGTTCACACCTGCTCCCCCACCATAAACTCCTTTCTTTCTCAACACCCCTAGGGCACTGGAATACTACTTGCCACTTTCCTCATTGAAGCTGCTGCCTCTTTCCAGCAGCCTGGCCTGATTGCCTCTTTGAACGCCCCAGTTGCTTACTCCTCTAATTCGTGCCACAACTGCTGCGAGCAGGTGTCCTGATTCTGTAGACTGGTGCCTCCTCCGAGGGGCCCTAGACGCCTCAAGCCTTGGAGAACGCTTTTTGGCCAAAGGCGAAGGATGTGCAGAATCTTCACCCAGCCTGGCATTCATTAATTCTCTAAGTCTGCTAGGGGTGGGTTGCGTAGGCCTAGGGGGGAGACTGCGCAGGCTTTAACCGAGCCCCGCGGGCAGGCAGGCCCTGTCTGAACGCGGGTTCCCGAAGGGCCCTAGGCTGGTCCGCGCGCCATAGGACCCAGCAGAGGACGTTCTTGCAAGAGGCAATTTACTTTTCTCACTTCTCAAATGCTCCGAAAATGGCTGCTAGCAGCTTCGCTATAGGGGTAAACTGTCTACTCATCTTGAGGGGTTTTCTCGGCGCGTTCCGTTCCAGGCCCCTGCAGGGATTTGCGAGCCTGGAGCTGCAAGACGGAGGGTCGGAGGCGCCGGAAACATTGTGTCTGGAGCCGGGAGCCGGTAGACGGGAGACGAGGGCCAAGGAGCAGCATTCGTGGGCGCTACTCTGTATCCGCGCCGCCTCGGGCGCCCATTCCCCTCGCCGAGTCTGTGACTGCCCTCAGGGGCTCGGAGTCTGATTTAACACCCTGAGCAGGTTTTGCTGGGGAGGACCCGGGGGTCACCTCGTCCACCCAGGCCAGGCCTTGGTCCAGCCACCCGCCACATCAACTCCCGGGGGAGGGGTGTTGTCTCCCAGCTCCGAGGCCGAGCAGGAGGCCCAGGTCCCCGCGTGTCTTCTGTTAGCGCAGGGGACCTCGGCCACTGCTCAGCTAACCGGAAGACCCCTCCCTCCCCGAATGCTTCAACCTGGAGGGACCTCCGGCAAGGTCGGCCCGCGCGGGTGGCGACACGCCTGTCCCTGCGCACGCACACAACTCTGCACACGTCAGCCCCACGCTGTCCCGCCGCCCAGTGCCCGGGCGCACGCAGGCAATCACGCGTGTCCCCGCACTCGCCCGTGGGCACACGCGTCCGCCGCGGGTACCGAAGGGCCCCGAAAGGTCCGCGCGCGGATCAGGCGCTGGAAGCGAACCCGGTCGGGGCCCGGGCGGTGTCCCGGGAGGGCCCAGGGGGCGGAGCTCGCGGGGCCGGCCTCGCTGGGTCGGGGCGGGTCTGCGCCGC
>NW_020173206.1:874897-913475 GCF_003031525.2 Neophocaena asiaeorientalis asiaeorientalis | reverse complement strand
GCGGGGGAGCGGGTGGCCGGACATCCGGAGGCGCCTGCGGCTGGGGACCGAAAGCCCGCGGGGACCTTTGGGCGGAAGGGCACGGGCCGCCGCGTGGAGGCCCGGCCCGCCGCAGGTCTAGGTGACCTTCCTTGGAGGCGACCTCTGGCCCTCGATCCCGCCAGCGCGGGTCGGGTAGGGACCCGCCCGCCACCTAAGCTCGCCAGGCTGGGCTCATGGACCTGTGCGGGCCACGCTGTCGCCTCGGGGATGAGCTCATGTGACGACCGGGGTCCCGCGCCCCCGGCCCTGCACGCCCTGTCGGGTCCACGCCCGGAGAAGCTGGCTCCCGGCACTGTCTGCGCCTGCCAGCACCTTCCGGGCGGAATGGGAGGCTGACAGTCGACTTAGGCCGCAGGGACCAGGGCCGGAGCTGGGGGCTGGGCAGAAGGTTAGGCCTTAGAAAAAGAGGTCCCGCGGGTAGTGATGTGGCCTTCTTGGCCTAAGGAGGGATTCCTGCCTGATTCGGTTGCTCATTCATTCATCAAATGCAGCGGTGCCTGCACGAAACTGCTTCCGAGCCCTTTGGATTTGAGGCACGCAGCATTAGTGATTTGTCCAAGGTCACACAGCCGGGAAGATACTAAGCCTCTGTTTTTTCATCTGTAGAAGGGGAGCAATCATACCTGTTCTTCATTGGGTTTTTGGGAAGAATAAAATGAGTTGATTAACTTCAAACATTCAGAACAGTGCCTGGTAGGGAGAAGGTCTGGGCAGAAACCTTGACACTTACCCTTGAGGCTTTTAGGGGAGGATCTAGCCCATCCCCTGCAGACTATTTTGCTCCACGTGGTGCTCTGGAAAGGGTTCAATAAAGGTGGTCTTTGTTATTTTAAACGTTATTATTAGGCATTTGTGTGCCAGGCTTTCAGTAACTTTCAGGGTAATTTAAAAAACCTTTAAGTTTACAGACAGACAGGGTCAGGCTGGAGCAGAAAGTTGAATGGGGGTTCAGACCTGGGCTAAGCCTAGGCCTGTTTCACCTGAGGCCCCCAGCCCCTGGACCAGCCTCCCCTCTCCAGAGGAGATAGGGAAATGAACACCTCCTTTGCCTAATGTGCTGTAGGCAAGGGCAGGGCAGACTGCCCAGGGTCTGCCTTCTTTCCACCCCAGCTCTGGACTGAGTTCCTACAGGGTCAGGCTTAAGCCTTATACAACTTTGTTTTCAGTGCGTGGGGTGGTGCCACCTGGCAATACTAGGTACTTGAGAATGGTCTGTGGGGGTGAATGTACTCTTGCTGACAGAAGGATAGTTTTCACCATTCCAGCATGTGGCTTATAGTAGGTGCTCATTAAGTATTTGTGGGATTATTGAATGGGTATATGTAGTGGCTGCAGGCCCAGACCATAGTCCCTTGATTTTGGACATCCTTTTTGAGGGACACACATCTCATTCACTTTCAGAAAATAGCCTTGCCTAGCAGAGAGTCACAGATAAATAAAGGGCTACAAGGGTGTGTACAACCCTAGAACAGTGATAGGCAGAACTGTTGCCTAATTTGAAATAATTGCTTTGAACATGTTATCCTCATTCTGTGACTTTCCAAGTCCTTTGGGAAACTTGTTGAACTGGTGTTTCTGGGCTTGCGGGGCTGGGGGTGACACTGGTGAAGGGGATTCTCCTAAAGCCCTTGGGCCTGGTGCCTCTTCCCTCTCGGATGGTGAGGGGGTCAATGGCTTCTACTGGAGTTGTCCTGAATAAAGTGCTTGAGCCTGGGTATGGAGGGCTGCTCTCAGTCAATTAGTTTATTTCTGCTATTCTATAGGCAGGGGCTGTTTGTAGACAAACAGAGGGGCTCAGGGGGACCATATAGTGAGGATTTGCCTTTGGGCCTCTGGCCCCACTGGACAGTAGGCACACGTCGACAACCACCTCCAAGCTGGTGGTCATGGGGAACATTCACTGCCACCTTTACTGGTAAGGTGCTCCCCAAATCCATTTTGCCCTTGATGGGATTTCTCAAAGTGTGACATCTTTGGTAAGAGAGAGGCATGTATGGCTGAGAGCCAGCCCAAGCCTGCAGGCAGCCCCCCAGGGTGCTCAGGGTCTCCCCTCTGGTTGCCGCTGAGGAAAGGTGATCAAGTGGTCAGCTGGGCCTGAGCACAATCCTCCATTTCACTGCCTGCGCTCAGAGGGGTGAGGGTAAGTGAGAGTCTTAGCCCTTTACCCAGAACTCTGCTGGAAAGAGTCCAGGAGAGCAGATTGAGCTCATATAACACAGCTCTGACATGAGCCATAGGGTCTAGTTACAGGCCAAGTTACTTTCTTGTGCCTCAGTTTCTCCACTCTAACTGTGATCGTCATCATTACAGTCATTCTTTATTGAGGGCCTGCCCAGCACTCTCCTGGCTGGTTGACGTATGTATTATGACGTTGAATCCACTGTCCTCCAAGCCCTGGGAGAGAGGTACGGTCGTTTCCATTTCACGGGTCAGGAGACTTGAGTACAGAGTGGTGAGGTAACCATCCCAAGGTCACACAGCTCAGCAGGAACGGGGTTGGGATTCAGGGCCTGGACTGGCTAGCTCCAGTGCTGATGCTTTCACACTGCAGTTGCCACTCCAAGGGGCCACTGTGAGGAGCTAATAGATTTGAGTGCCTTTTGAAAGGCAGAACTTGCTATTCAGAGCGGCACTGTTACCCTTTTACACTGATCACAGGGAGCATGTGCATGGCTGGGTGTAGTCTAGCTGTCAGTGGACAGCAGTCAATGGAGTTACCCTATTTGTTGCGAGGACAGTGGCACAGGGTGTTTATCAGGAGAAGGGTCAGTTTTCCGTGGGATGAGGTAGGAGGCATTCTTCCAGGACCTGGCTGGGCAATATTCAGCTAAACAATACCTCATTATGGTTGGGGAGAACTCTGGACCCTGTGGTTCAGCGTGACCTTTCGGCAACCTGCACAGCAGCTATAATTATGATAAGAAATATATAAAATGAAAATCTGTAATAAGTTCTCGCTGTGATTGTTACATGTTTACTGGGTACCAGCCACTGTACTAAGTGCTTTGTACTAGCAATCTCATTCAGTCCTCGGAATGATGCTGAGTCAGGGACTCTTCTCCTGTACTGGAACTGAAGAAAAATGAGGGGCGGATAGGTTGTGACTTGCCCAAGATCTCATAACAAGAGAGTGGTGGAGTAGGGTTGGAACTCAGGTCTGCTGGACTCCCGAGTCTACCTGCCCAAGCACCGTCTATTTTATCTCCACTGGGTCAAGCCAGGCAGCGAGCAGGAGCCCTAGGTACACCTGGGATCCAGACCTTGGCATGCTGCCTGCCAGCCCCGGTCTTCTCCTCTTGATGGGTGGGTGGGCAGGCAGGGTGTCCCCAAGTCAGCTGCATTCTCTTGAGGCTTGTGGAAGGCTGTGCCAGTGGTGGCCCACCTCCCAGGGTGTTTTAAAATAGAAGCAATACCTGGAAAGCCCAGCTACCCTGTGTGAGCCATTCATGGAGGGGGGTGGGAGGACAGATGCCCTGAGAGGACAGACCTACCAGAGTCTGGAGTGGATCTGGAGGGGCAAACAAAGAATGTCCAGAATAATGAATTGTGGTTACACTGCCACTTATTGAGCCCGGGCATTGGCTTTGCCAGCATCCTGGAGATTCAACCAGGGCCCTTCTCCTGGGCTGCCACTTCTGGTGAGAAAGTGTGGGGTAGGGGTGTAGGGAGGCTCCTGATGGCGTTGGCCTCACATACTGGCTTTCAGAGCAGCTCTGGCCTCCTGCGGGCGAAGTTGCTTTTCCTGGTCCCCAGAGTTAGGAGTAGTTGCTTTTGCTCTAATCCCTGGCTGGTCTGATGCCCCTCTTATAGGCTGGCCCAGTTCTGCCCTGACAGACTACCTAGAATGGTGTTAGAAGTAGCAGAGCCAAAGGCTTTCCTACAGTTCTTCCTTCCTAAGGGGAACCCGGGATGGTGATGGTGAAGGCGATGATTGCTGTGTTGGTTGGGGTCCTTGCAGGAGTCAGATGTACACTCCCATGGGTTAATTAAAGAAAGCGTGATGAAAGGATCATCTGCAAAGGTATGGGCAGAGTGTGGGGGGCCTGACAAGGGGTGTGGGCCCCTTGGTCCTTTAGAACAGGAGGGGGTCCTTTGGCAGGAGCTGTGGCGTTGGGTAGAGGAAAGTCACTGCCCACCTGAGGACCAACAGGGAGGCAGCCTGGGGGATGAAAACCCCAATTGCACTCTCCCATCTTCTGCTGGTGCCCCCTGTTTGCTGAGTCCAACCCATAGCTCACTGAAAACAGTCCATAATGATCAGCTCTTGGGGCATAGAGCAGGACGGAGGAGGAAGGTGGATCTGGAGGGGGAAACAAAAAATCTCCAGATTAATGGATTGTGGTTACACTACCATTTATTGAGTACTCACTGTGTGTCAGACATTTCTGCATGCTCTGTTTTCCTTACTTAATCCTTGCAGCAACAGTGGTAGCAAGGCACTATTGTTAGCCCCATTTTATAGATGAGCAAAGTGAGACCCTAAGAGTATAAGTGGCTTGTCCAAAGTCACACAGCTAGAACCTCTGCCAGGCTCATAGCCCCTTCCATTCGTCACTGTGCCCTGCTACCTGGGTACTCGGATGGGTGGAGAAATGCCATGGCAGGGTGGCTCTTGATGTTTAGGTCCTAGCCCAGTTATACCCTTGCCATTAAAAATGTTGTCTGTTGACCCACTGGGTGTTCCCTGTGTTCAGAAAACTTTTCCTCTCCACTGTTCCTGACTCAGCCGTTTGGACCCATGGCCACCCTGCTCTCTGTATCAGCCATTGCAATGGTTGTTGGCTTTCTGAGAGCACCAAGGCTCCCCTGCCTGGATCCTTCTGAGGGAGCTTCTGCAGAGAAAAGAACACGCTTCAAAGTGGGGGTGCTGGGGGATGCTTGGTGCGGGGAACCAGCCCACTCTTCTCAGTGGCATCTGAGGGCTGCCCTGCCTGTGCGATAGGCAATGAAAGACTGAGAGGGAGGAAGGAGGCTTTTGAAAAAGTGCCTCAGGTGACTCTCATGCACACTGAAGTTAGGGAGCTCTGCCCTACTCCTACCTTCTGGGCAGGGTGGCCAAAGCCATCAGTGGTAACCTGAGGGTAGAATGTGCCCCCCACAGGCCTTACCTGTTAACCCCGCCACTTCGGTGTGATTTGAATCTGTTCTTGGAGCCAGTATAGACACTTTGATGGTTTTCCCTTCTGGCACCTCTGCTGCAGTAGCCTTTTGGAATGTGACTTGTGGCATCATGAATGCAGCGTGGCTTAATTTTGAACACATTCGTTAGGTTTTTAAATTTTCTGTCCTTAGTTTAAAAAAAAATTATCAAGTACACAAACAAGTGATTAAGTAGAATCAAAAATGAAAATCCTATTTTAACTTCACTCCTTTCCTAAACCCCCTTTCCTTTCTAGAAGCAGCTCCAAGGCAGCCACAGTTTACAGGTTAGCTCATGTCCTTCCCTTTCACATGCTTTTCCATCCATTCACAAATGTGGAACATATAAAGATGCATATGTAAAATGGTTTTCCTCCAGTCACATGGGATTATACATTTTCTGTGGCTTGCTCTTTTCATTGAACTATTATCATAGGTAGTAGCTTCCTATGCCACCACGTAGAAATCCACCTCATTCTTTTTGATTGCCACATGGTATTCCTTAGTTTGCAAGCACCTTAATTTTTATTCATTTGTTTCCTTATTGGTGGACATTTAGGTTGCTTCTGGGTTTTGTGTTAAAAATAACCCTGCAGTGAGCATCCTCCTATATACATCTTTGGGTGCCTTGGGTGCCACTGTGAGTGTGTTCCTAGCAGTAGAATTGCCGCTAGAGTTACTGCGTGTTCACTTAGGCACTGCCCACCAATGGGCTCCTCAGGGGCTGTACTGTACGTAGTATTCCTACCTGGGGAGAATGGGATTGATCATTTTCCAATGCAACAGTAGATATTGTCATTTACATTTTTGAGAATCCATTGGTTGAGTGAGCTGCCCAAACATAGATGTGTCAGACTTTCTAATGTGGCTCTCTGAGGCCCTTTTAATAAAGTCCGTGCTTGGTTCTGATGTCAGAAGTGGCAGTACTCTCTTCTGAAGGCGCTTGGTTGGTCTCCTCAGCTTGAGTTCAGCTCTCCTTAGGCCATCGTGGCGGTGGGGCATGCTAGTGGCGGTGGGGCATGCTAGTGGCGGTGGGGCATGCTAGTTGTGTGTCTCCCCCATCCCTGGTGGTGCCGCAGTTTCCCTGTAGAGGGAGCTCCTGCCTACTGGTTACATTGTCATTTACTTAGTCCCTATTGTCAGATACTGTTTCCTTTTTTTTTCTACTGTAAAAATACTTTGATGCTTACTGCGCATATACTTATTAGACAGTGCTGTCAGAACACCCTGCTTCATGCTCAGCCTCTAGAAGCTGAGTTTCTTCTTTTTTTTCCCTTTTTTATTGAGGTAACATTGGTTTATAACATTGTGTTTCATGTATGCAACCTTATATTTCTACTTTTGTGTGCACTACAGTGTGCTCACCACCAAAAATTTAGTTTTCATCCATCACGATATCAATCCCTTTACCCATTCCCACCCTCTCCCCTCCTTTTCCTTTCTTGTAACCACTATTCTGTTCTCCGTATCTACGTGTTTGTTTTGGTTTGTTCATTTATTTTGTTTTTTGTTTATTTATATTCCATATATGAGTGAAATCACAGGGAATTTGTCTTCTCCATCTGATTTATTTCATTTAGCATAATACCCTCAAGGTCCATCCGTGTTGTCACAAATGGCCAGATTTCATCTTTTTTTTTTTTAATGGCTGAGTAGTGTTCCAGTGTGTGTGTGCGTGTGTGCGCCCACACGCGTGCGCAGTATCCAGTATTATCCATTATCCATTCATTATCCATTCATTTGTTGGTGGTCTCTTAGGTTTTTTTCCATTTTTTGGCTATTGTAAATAATGCTGTGACGAGCATAGGAGTTCACATGTCTTTGCGAATTAGTGTTTTCATATTCTTTAGATAAATACCCAGAAGTGGAACTGCTGGCTCATATGATAGTTCTAGTCTTAATTTTCTGAGGAATCTTCATGCTGTTTTCCGTAGTGGCTATACCAGTTTATATTCTCACCAACAGCGTATGAGGGTTCCCTTTTCTGAAGACACGTGGGGTGCATGCTGCAGAGACAGATGGGGAGTGATTTGGAGCTGATTGAGGTGGTGGGAGGGGCCAGGACCAGGGTTCAGTCTCCAGGTCAGTACAGGCAGGGTGTTAAGTGAGAAAGCAGAATGCTGAATTCTCTCCCCATCTAGTCCTGGCCTGAGAAAGTGTGGATGGCAGTCATTGTTTTTACATTAAAATTGTTTTTGAAGCAGGTGCTGAGAACTGTGCTGGGTGCTGTTTGCAGCTGTAGGAAAGCTGGGCTTCTCAGAGAGGCAGAGCTGCTTCAGTCCTGTCAGATAAGTGCAGCAGGAGACGAGAGGTACGGAAAGAGGAAGACTCTATGAAAAGCAAAAGGGGAAGCTACAGCCACACAGCCTTTGGTGCAGGGGAGTCAGTGTCTTGCCCCCCTTGGTGGGTGTTACCTCGGGGCCAGGAGTGGGTTTGGCTCCACTCAGCTCGTGGCTTCTGTGCACTTCCCCGCCCGCTGCTGCGCTGGGGATGCAAGGAGAGCCTGGCCTTATGTGAGCTCCCTCTGCCATCCCACCTCTCCTGTCCTTGCATGGTAATCTCCTCAGTGGCCGCTTTAGGGTGATTTTTGCTGTGGGTGGAGTGTGTTTTGACAGGTGGCTTTGCTTTTCAGTTTTGGGGATTAGGGCTAAGCAGGGGCATTTGGGGAGCATTAAATGATGAGTGTTCTGACTTTTTCCTGAGGGATGGACCAGTCCAGACGTGAAAGCCACGTGTGCCACGTGTGGTGAGGCGGGTTCTGGAGCCAGGGGAGGGTACTCGGGAAGGCCCTGACCTCTGAGGTACAGGAGGTCTTAGCTGACCCGGAGATATTGCCACTGGACTGCTCTCCCTGTCACCCGGCTGGGGCTGAGTTTGTGGCCCAACTGGGAAGGGGACAGCACTGAAAAGGGGTGTTCTGTCCACTGATTACTGTTAGCAATTGGTGTGTGTGTGGAGAATGTTCTGGACCCTTTGCTGAGCTGCTTTGCACGTTTCCTTGGGGCTCTGTTACCTCAGCCTTCAGTCCAGGGTTGTTTCATTGCTTCTCCTGGGAGGGGCCCAGGCCCATCTGTGGCTGGGGCGTGTGCCTAAGGCAGAGGGTGTTTTCTGGAGGACCTGGAGGATGGTTTCCTGGTTTGTCCCTGGGGTGGGTGTGCCTATGGGGTTCATTTGGGGTGGAAGGGGAGAGGGGAGAGAGCCTTGAAAGAGCCAGTGGGAGCAGCCTGAAATGGGTCTTCCACCGTGTTCTTTATGCCCTGATCCTAATGGGGACTGAGTTGCCCATGGTTCTGGCCTGATCATGTGTGAGAAATACAATAACAACAGCAACAAAAATAGGAGCGCGTAAACAGCTCACTGGGCTGCTCCTCTCTGCTCTGACACAGAAGGGAGCTGGGACAGAATTAGCAAAACCTCTGAAAAAAGCAAAATAGGACCAGGACCACAGTTTTATAATTTAAAATTGTGCAAGTTTATAGTTTTTTAACATTATACTCATTGGTTTTTTGGGCTCCCTGCAATGTCTTTGAAGTTGAGGCTTTGGTCAGGATGCAACTTCCAGGTGTGATATTGTTCCCCTGAGATCACTTGCACCACTTTTCATTGGGTTCCCATTTAACCAGGAATATGCCATGTGGGTGTTAATTTGTGCGAATACATTTATATGTGACTTTGGGTGAGGTGTATGCAGGTTGGTAATTTAGGTATGCTGTATTTAAAATGGATGGAACCATCCTTGGGTTAATTGAATTTCTGGCTGAGGCTAACAATTTTGGAGATGGAGAAGATGCAGAAGATGGTGCTTTCTCGCATTCCCCTCTCCTCCTGGGTGGAGCACAGAGTGTGTGCCATCTGGATTAGGGTTTTAATTCTGTGTACATAATGTATCAGTGCAGAGCCTCCCAGCAGCGCAGTGTGGTCCTTAGGGCAAGGACTATTTGAAGTTCTTGCCTTCCTTGAACAGCGAGGTGTTTAATAAATGCTTGTTGACTGACTTAGTGATGTGCATCAATCCCAAGTAGTACTTTGATAGTTGGTTTTAAAAGTCAAGTCACATTGAAGCTGAATAGATGTTTATTTGAATTAAATTTGGGGGGGATGTGGTTGCATTTCCTTCCATGTGAAGAATTGCCTAGTCAGGTAGGTAGGTTTTACTGTTTTCTCTATGAGGAATATGATACTCTAAAAGTGGGTTCCCGTAGCAAAGGTTTTGTGAAAAGTTGGGTCCATTCTGACACATAGTAGGTACTCCATAAATATTTGTTGAATGGATGAAATCAGAACTGTATAGAAAATACGTTGCCATGTATTTAATGTCCTAGCAGTTGATATTTTGTAAGAAGATATGTTTTATTGGCAAGAGTCCTGCAGTTCAGTAAAGTAGCTGGCTTATGGGACTGTGTCTTTGCCAATGAATTCATTTAGAAAATATTGACTGACTCCTACCATACTCTGGGCCTGTGCTCAGTTCTGGGGATGCCTAGGAGAAGAGGTCCAAAGTCAGGCTGGTCTGCTGTCAATAAAAACTTACTCGGTGTTTCAAGCTCTGGCCACAGATAGAAGCAGGAGATAGCACAGTCTTCTTTGTCCACACCTGGGGGAATAAGGTATGTGGAACTCAGTGCTGATGATTTTTATTGGTGGAAAACTTACCAATGTGTTTATTCTGGTGGTTCTTTTATTATAGCAGAAGATGGCTGTGCCTCCCACGTATGCTGATCTTGGCAAATCTGCCAGGGATGTCTTTACCAAGGGCTATGGTGAGTGTTGCATGGAGTGGCCTTTCAGCTCAGAAACTGGGTTGGCATGTTTGGTATTTTACCCATTACAGTTTGAGAGACTTGGGTCAGTCAGCTCTCAGAAACGTCATGTCACTATGGCTAGTGAAGCAGTTTTGGTTGTGCACCCCGTACGGGTAGGCTTGTGAATTGCTGCAGACAAGTGGACATTCTTGTTTCTTCTCCTAGGCGGGAGCAGGTCTGTGGATGCTGCTGCAGTGGAGTGCGGCTTCTAAATTTGGAGCTCGTCTTTAGGCATGTGCTCACGCTGTCATGCACCCTTTTCTCAGACTCCACTGGGAGTGCAGGTGGGGCCTGTGTCTGTTCTGCCTGCCACTGTTCCATGGCAGCCGGGCTCCACACACAGAGAGGCAGGCAGCAGTGGAGACCGGTGCCCTCTGCACCCATCTCATTTTTAAACAACCTAAGGGAGGCAGAGATGCTGCTCTTGAGTTAGTTATTTAACCTATTAACAGTTACCATGTTCTTTCTTTAGGGTTTGGCTTAATAAAACTTGATTTGAAAACAAAATCTGAGAATGGACTGGTAAGTTGTCTGCCTATATGGAGCATGGATATTTATTGTAGATCAATAAATAATCAATAACTTCCATCTGGGTGGCAAACAAAGGGACTTTTCTGATTGTGGCAGCTTGTGGTTGTCACATTCATTGCATCCTCTGTGGCATGGGTCGTCCAGGGGAGCCATGTGACTAGGTCCCCAATTCAGTAGCTGTTAATACTCATAGGAATATGGGGCAGGCCTCAATTTTATTTTTCCTCATGTTTCTTATTTCAAAATTGACCTGTGTTCCATACCACATAATTATTGAAAAAAAACCCCAAATCTTAGTAATCCCTTTTAGATTGTGAATTGTTGGAAGGAGGAAGTTTTGGGTAGAATTACTGCAATGTCAGCTTTAGCTCAAAGCTTTTTCTCTGTACGAGCCTGGAGGTAGGACAGAAGGAGAATTGCCTTCCTGTCCAGACTAAAGAGTTACAGGGGAGGAAGGAATCTTTCTCCTGATAAAGAATTCCCTGAAAGATTCCTTTAATTAGCAGACTCCATCTGTACTTCAAATATCTAACTGAATTATAGAATGAGCTTTTGCACCCACACATTCAGGGTCTCACCTCTTGCATAAAGGAAAGTACAGTGCATTTAGGGGTGGAGCGATGCAGAATGAAGTGCTGGCATGCAGGCTGTGACTCTCTTCTTTAAAGGAATTTACAAGCTCAGGTTCCGCCAACACCGAGACCACCAAAGTGACGGGTAGTCTGGAAACCAAGTACAGATGGACCGAATATGGTCTGACGTTTACGGAGAAATGGAACACTGACAACACACTAGGCACGGAGATTACCGTGGAAGATCAGGTAATGGTCACTTGTGAAAAGACACAGTTTTATTAAGTGACATCGGCTGCCTGTCTTGTGACTAAACCTGTGGGTGAATTTCTTTTCTGTTCAGCTTGCACGTGGCCTGAAGCTGACCTTCGATTCATCCTTCTCACCAAACACTGGGTAAGAATATCATCTGTTTTCTCCATAAGGACCTTTAGTGGTGTTTCATAGTAAGATTTAAGATTCATTCTGTGCTGTTTGTTGTTGTTCTCCTGGCCTCCGCTGTGGAGGCTGTAGGATTTCTGGTCCAGTAATGCTCCATTCCATGTGAGTGAGGCTGCTCACAATGTAAGTGGCCAAGGCTCTAGGGCAGCAGGCAGTGTTTGGAAGCAAGGGCTGTTGGTCACTGTTGCCAGCCCCATTTTTCACGCTGGAGGGCCTCTTCCCTAGCTTCCTACTTAGGGACACTGAGAGTGTGTGGGCTGAATTGCAGGGTGGCTCCTGAGACTGCACTTTCCTGCTTTAGGCCCTCCAGTCACAGACAGATTAGGCTTGCTGGTTATTGGGCACATCAGGAGGCAAGAGGACATGTTGATCTGCCTCAGCTCCTCGTGCTTTTCAAAGTGGCTAGAGGGAATCAGTCTCTTCTAGAACACACTCTTGTTTTTTTCCATTCAGAGCAGTAGGTCTCCTAGGCCTTGGGAAGGTTGTTTTGCACACTGATGACAAGGCCAAGGGCATGTATTGAATTTCATTTCATAGTTTTTTGAGTTTTTAAAAATTGTGGGGACTTCCCTGGCAGTCAGTCCAGTGGTTAAAACTGCACGCTCCCAGTGCAGGGGGTACAGGTTCAATCCCTGGTCGGGGAAGATCCTGCATGCTGTGTGGTATGGCCAAAAATAAAATTTGTGGTAAAATACACATAAAATTTACCATCTCAACCATCTTTAAGTCTTTGTTTTTCATGACTCTGACACTTTCAAAGATGATTGGCCAGTTATTTTGTAGAATCCTTGATTTGGATTTGTCTGATGTTTTCTCATGTTTAAACTCAGGTTATTTATTTATTTATTTTTTCAGGTTATTTATTTTTGATAGCTGTAGATAGGATGTTGTGTTCTGTCCATCTTGGTGCATGACATCAGCGGGTATATATCAATGTGCCTCATTACTGGTGACGTTACTTTGGTCGCTTGATTAAAGTGGCGTTTGCCAGATTTCTCTGTAAAGTTACTTTTTTTCTCTTTATAATTAACAAGTATCTTGTGGGGAGATGCTTTGGGACCATGCAAATATTCTAATTTTTATACTTTGACTCACAAATATTCGCATCCATTGGTGATTCTTGCCTGCAACAACTGTGTTTGGCAAATGGTGAATTTCTTTCTTTTTTTCTTTTTAACTTTTTTTTATATGTTATTTATTTATTTTTGGCCGTGTTGGGTCTTTGTTGCTGCACGCAGGCTTTCTCTAGTTGCAACGAGTCAGGGGGCTTATTGAGGTGGCTTCTTTTGTTGCAGAGCATGGGCTCTAGGTGCGTGGGCTTCAGTAGTTGCAGCACGTGGCCTTCAGTAGTTGTGGCACGCGGGCTCCGTAGTTGTGGATCACGGGCTCTAGGGTGCAGGCTCAGTAGTTGTGGTGCACAAGCTTAGTTGCTCTGTGGCATGTGGGATCTTCCTGGACCAGGGCTCAAACCCGTGTCCGCTGCCTTGGCAGGCGGATTGTTAACCTCTGCGCCACCAGGGAAGTCCCCCAAATGGTGAATTTCTATTCCCATCATTCCTTCTACATTTATTAATTGGGATTTTACTGAAAGGAAGAGCTCTTTCTTCTCCACCTTTTATTTATTTGATCAGTTATCTGTATCAGTATGGATTCTTGGACATTTATTTTATTCTATGGATTGTAATCCATTACTATATTTTGTTACTCATATTGTCCCAGATATGGCCATTGGGAGCCTTCAAGTTGACATCCTGTGTGCTTTTGACAAGCCCCTGTCATTTTTTTGGAGCACTTCTTCAGAAAGTGTACTTGTTCTTCCCTAGTCCTACTATCAGCTATTTCTCTGAGGAGCCTTTGTTCCTTTTATTGAAGAATGGTGTTTAGAAACTAAGACTGTGGGTACAAGATGTACTCATTGCTACTGGGTATTTGAGGAAAGTTTTGATGACTCGGTGGAGATTGGAAATGAAAGCTGACTTTCCAAAGTGTCTGAGGGGTACAGCCTGGGAAAGTATCCTGGCTTCCTTTAAAGAGGTAAGCATATACCACATTTGGATGAAGCTGCAGACAGACCTCATCAGGGGACTGGCACCCACACTGAGTACTTACCACAGATAAAGCCAGCTTGTTAACCACAGATTAAGAGTATACCTCTCTCAGGTACTGTCAAATTAGCACCATTATTTAAATAGCTTTAAAAAATCCCAATAATATTTGAAAGAGGAAAAGCTCCAAAGGCATAGAATGCTGCCTTAGAGCCAAGCCTGGAGAGAAACCTAGTCACTGCCCCACCAGTGCCTTTCCCTGGGGACCTGGTGCCTCTGGCCAGAATCCAGTGGGGTGGCATGTGGAGGCGCTGTGTAAGTGTCTAGTGTGGCTTGTGCACACCACTGGTCAGAGGCCCTGGTACAGGTGTCACATTTTGTGTCAGCAGCAGCATTTTACCCAGTGGTTAAAAGATGCCTAATTTTTACATGTCTTGATTTCCCCTTCTTTCTAAATGTCAGCCTCTGAGCAGCTGTTTTTTTCATCAATCATCCTACCCTGCTTGGTGCCAACTGGATACTTGGTCGTAACCCAGGTTTCTTCCTCTAAAGAGCCGGCAGACCAAAATAGGTTTATTTTAAGTTTTTCTTATTGAGAGTTAGTTTGATTGTCACTCCTTTCCTTCAAAGCTTGCAAAAATGTACAGAAGCACCTTGAACAGAAGTTGTAAGTTTCATTGTCACTAGGGAAGGGTGTTAACTTTATTTTCACCTATGACCTCTGAAATTCTGACTCATTGGAACTTGGAGTGTTTAATCTTTAAATTTTTTATTATGGAAAATTTCAAACATGCAAACGAATACGGAAAAGCATATTATACCTTCATCATATTCTCATCACTCAGCTTTAATAATTATCAACCCATGGCCAATCATGTTTTATTTATACATCCATAATCAACCCCTCCCACCCTCAGATTATTTTGAAGTAAATAACAGATATCACATACTTTCATCTGTACATATTTTCATATGTATCTTTAAATAAGTTTCCTTTTAAAAAAAGCATAGCCACAGTATCATTACATTGTGAAAATTAATCATAATTTCTTAATATTGTCAAGCCTAGTCTCTTCAAATTTACATGATTTAATGAAAATTTTTTAGAGAATCAAAAATTGTCCATGCAAAATTGTAAAAATTGCTTCATATGGCTCCTAAATCTTAGTTTTTAGGTTCTTCTTCTGTTTTTTTTCCCCTTGCAGTTTATTTGTTAAAACTAGATCATTTGTCTTCTAGAATTATATATAGAGTAAATTTTGCTGTTTGCATTCTGTGGTGTTGTTTAACTTGTTCCCCTGTCCCCCACATTTCCTGTGAATTGCTAAGTCTGGAGGCTTCATCACATTTAGATTCCGTTTTGGGGGGTGCTGAAATCTGCTTCCATAGGGAGGCACACAGAAGGCCTGGTTTTGTCTTTGTATGTTAGTGCCATTCATGATCTACTCATAAGGGGTTACAAATTGGTGATAATTCCACCTTTATCTTTCTTTCTTCATTTTTAAGCTGGAATATTTCTATAAAGAGAAACTTATCAAATCTTTGGTTATTTTGAGATATAGTTAGTATAGGAAAGGTGGGATACATGTTTGATTCCTTTCTTATTTACCCTTTTCAAAATAACAAATTGATTTACTCTCAACCACTGCGCCACCAGGGAAGCCCTCTTTCTTCATTTTTAAGCTGGAATATTTCTATAAAGAGAAACTTATCAAATCTTTGGTTATTTTGAGATATAGTTAGTATAGGAAAGGTGGGATACATGTTTGATTCCTTTCTTATTTACCCTTTTCAAAATAACAAATTGATTCTTTAGTCTCTAAAGATGACCAGTGTGTGTGTGTCTTGAGTGTCATTATGAGTTCATAGATTTAAACATTTGATGTACTTCAGTCGCTGCTGATATTATTCTTGATGCTGATATTGTCTCATATTTGAAGCCCTTGGGAGCCTGTTTTTTTTTTTAAAATATATTTACATATTTAATTATTTGGCTGCGCTGGGTCTCAGTTGCAGCACGCGGGATCTTTTAGTTGCGGCATGCGGGATCTTTTAGTTGCGGCATGCAGGCTCTTAGTTGTGGCATGTGGGATCTAGTTCCCTGAACAGGGATCGAACCTGGGCCCCCTGCATTGGGAGCATGGAGTCTTAACCGCTGGGCCACCAGGGAAGTCCCTGTGGGAGCCTCTTCATCTTAGCTCTCAAGTCCTTTTGCCCCAACCTCAAAGTCTTTGATAGCTTTGATAGATGCTTCAAGCTCATCTTGCACCTTTCCTGCCCCAACCTGTAATCTGCAATTTTCTGAGGAGTGCTGGTTCCTTTTAGGAGGGAATGGTGTTTAGGGCCCCCAGTTTGGGTGCTGGGGATGAAGCTTTAATCTCAGTGTGAATGAAGCTGGGCTGGACAGGGCTGTGTGGTCCTTGAACCTTGAAGCATATCTGGTTTACTCCTGTGGTCTCTGCTGAGAATGTTTCTCGCTGTGGAAGATGTCCATTTTGCAGTTGAATGACAGAAACAATCAGGTGAAAATAGTCAAAATTTTATTTGATAGATGTGATCTTGTCTCTAATGCTGACTTTTGGTAAAAGTCATTGTGATAATATATTTGCAGGTGACATGACTCACCTGCCTTTCCTGAGAAATGCTGGGTCTTGAATAATAGTCAAGGGAGGCACTATCTGGCCGTATACGCAAATCTGGGATCAGCAGACTAGACCTGGGATCTTGTCCAGTCCACCAGGGCTTCCTGGCCCCCTGTGACTGCAGGGCCCCAGGTTCTACCTCACTATCCAGTTCTCTGAAATATATATTCATTGGGATCTCATAGATACTGAATTAAAAGCTGTCTAACTGTTGTATTTACTTAGAAGGGAATTAGTATATGTTTCTTTACTAAGTGAGCCACAAAGTAAGAAGATGACCATCTCATTAAAAGCTGCTGTTTAGATAGCTGCCTTCATGACAGATGTATCTTTTCCACAGACTTGGAAAATGGCAAAGATGCATCTGTTTCATGATTACATGGTGGTGCTCTGCATAATGCATGCCTGTGTAGGCCACTGTATTAAGCACAGGGAGAGGATAGTAAAAATTACTTAGCGCTTCTTTTTCCAGCTTTTCTTGCCTGTGTTCTCGCTTCGTTATGGTGGTGTTTCTTCATTATTCTGGATTCCAGTTGAAGAGAGGTTGTGTTCTGCCCATTGTGGCACAGAAGTTGCTTAAGGGAGATCTGGGGCCCTGGCTTTGCCTTCCTACCCTCGTATTCAAACGGGGATTATTATTTTTTTAAATTTGTGTCTCTTGGCATGCTTGTTGCAAGATGAGTGAGCTTCTGATTTCAATACAATTTCTTTTCCTCCAGGAAAAAAAATGCTAAAATCAAGACCGGGTACAAGCGGGAACATATCAACCTGGGCTGTGACGTGGATTTCGACATTGCCGGGCCTTCCATCCGGGGTGCTCTGGTGCTGGGTTACGAGGGCTGGCTGGCGGGCTACCAGATGAATTTTGAGACCGCAAAGTCTCGAGTGACCCAGAGCAACTTTGCAGTTGGCTACAAGACTGATGAGTTCCAGCTTCACACTAATGTGTAAGTGTATGTGAGTGTGTGCAGTCGGGGGATTGTTTACCACGATTTTTTTCTAAGCTTAATTTTTAATCACTGGCAAGTGAGTTTGTTGGAATCAGATGAGCCAAATGGCCTGCTAGTATTGTTCTTGTTTCCCACCTACCCGTTTCCTGAAGTGATGTAGTTTCTTACTGTTCTGTGAACAGTAAATGTTGTCCCTGGTACACACAGAATGGCTGATCACTTACAGCAAGGGCATGATGTCAGTCCACAGGAGTGTTCCTTCCCTGCAGCTTTGTGGACGTTGGAGGGCCTTTCATTTTAGTTAACAAAATGGGGGTGGGGAGGTGTAGCTCTCTTTCTCTGTATACTGCCTGAGGACCAGCTTGCAGTGCTTTAATGAAATGTAGGCATGGGAGCCAAATTAGGAGTTGATTATCTCAGTTAAATACTGAGTGTCTTCTCTGCATGGCAGAACATTTAAAAGTTTATTAACTGGACAGTATCATGAAGGGAAGAGGAAATTACAGGGTAGGTTAGAGAGAGCCCTTTGTAATCAAACTTGAGGGTTGAAGCAGAGTGCTGATTTAGATTTAAGGGAAACAGATTTCATCCATGAAATCTTTGTAGACATGAAGAACTAATGCATGGTGCAAGTTGGGTACAAATTTACCAAATTTCTCTCTTTCCACTAGAGGTCACTAAAGTGACTTCTAAAATTTAGAGACAAGTAAATGGTATTTGGGTCTAAACTAGTGACATTTCCGTAATAAAAAATTTTGAGGAATTTTTATAATTAATAAATTAATATAATACATTAATATAATAAATTAATAAAATTGGAGTCTTTTAAAACTAAAAAAATCACAAGAAAACTATGGAGATGGACAGCCCAGTGGTTGGGGGAGGGGAACAGGGAGGGTATCACTTTGAAGGGGTGGCACAGGGAAGTTTGGTAGTGGGACTGTTCTGTATCCTGGATACAGGAGTCTTTGTATTAAAATTCATAGAAATGTTTACTGAAAAAGGTCAAAAATTTAAAAAAGGTAAATTTAACATGCAAAAAAGCCATAGGAAAAATATCACATGCATAGAAGTGTTTGCGGACTCTCAACCACTGCGCCACCAGGGAAGCCCAGAAGTGTTTTTTAATTGAAAATTTTGGCTCACATGGAAAGTGCTTCCTTGGTTTGAAATTGGGAACTTGCACCAGTTCCAGGAACAGCAATGACTTTTAGGTTTTACTAACCTGAGTTTCAAGATTTTTAATAAGTGGACATGGTTTATTTTTGGAACTGGCATGGAAACAGCTGACACAGCTAATCTGGGTTGCCCTGGTCTTGCAGAGGCCCAGGTGTGTAACAGGTGTTCTGTGTGCTTCATGTAGATGGCTTTTTTGTTTTGGTTTTTGTTTTTGTTTTGGCGGTACGCGGGCCTCTCACTGTTGTGGCCTCTCCCGTTGCGGGGCACAGGCTCTGGACGTGCAGGCTCAGCGGCCATGGGTCACGGGCCCAGCCACTCCACGGCATGTGGGATCTTCCTGGACCGGGGCACGAACCCGTGTTCCCTGCATCGGCAGGTGGACTCTCAACCACTGCGCCACCAGGGAAGCCCTAGATGGCTTTTTTTAAACAAATCCTGGACCAGGACTCAAACCTGTGTCCCCTGCATCGGCAGGTGGATTCTTAACCACTACACCACCAGGAAGCCCTAGATGATTTTTGTTTGTTTGTTCGTTTGTTTTTGTTTTTTTGCGGTACGCGGGCCTCTCACTGTTGTGGCCTCTCCTGTTGCGGAGCACAGGCTCCGGACGCACAGGCTCAGCGGCCATGGCTCATGGGCCCAGCTGCTCCGCGGCATGTGAGATCTTCCCGGACCGGGGCACAGACCTGTATCCCCTGCATCGGCAGGCGGACTCTCAACCACTGCGCCACCAGGGAAGCCCCCAGATGATTTTTTTACAACGAGTTCCTTTGTGGTTTTAAGAGTTCAGTACAGGAAGGCAGTGTTGCTGGTTTTAGAATGTATTGAAAAATCTAATGTTTAAACACATTTAAGCCCAAGGAAATTTCCCCATTTGAGTTAAAATCTATTATTTTTGACAAGCTGCTGTTTTGTAGCATGCTCAAGACTTTCTGAAGAAGTCAGGATTCTCTGTGAATCGGGTGGTGTCTATGCTCTTCCTGTACTTTCTGGAAGCACAGTGTCTGTCTGGCTGAATTTCAGGGAAAACTTAAGAATTTAGAATGTATTTAATGAGCATCTACTTTAGGGAGAGTATATTAGTGAAGAGCAGAGTTTGCAATGAAACAGCAACAATTTATTCATGGGTTAGTGAGTTCTAAGCTCTTTGCTGGATTCCAAAGCGTATGGGACCTCCCTTAATAGTTTCCAGTGCTATTTCCACTGGAGACACCCAAAATGATGAGGCAGAACTTTGACATTGTATTTTTTTAAAATTTCTTTGTTTTATTTGTTTATTTTTTGCTGCGTTGGATCTTCGTTGCTGCACGCTGCCTTTCTCTAGTTGCGGTGAGCGGGGGCCACTCTTTGTTGCGGTGCGCATGCTTCTCATTGCGGTGGCTTCTCTTGTTGTGCAGCACGGGCTCTAGGTGCGTGGGCTTCAGTAGTTGTGGCACACGGGCTCAGTAGTTGTGGCTCACGGGCTCTAGAGTGCAGGCTCAGTAGTTGTGGCGCATGGGCTTAGTTGCTCCGTGGCATGTGGGATCTTCCTGGACCAAGGCTCAAACCCGTGTCCCCTGCATTGGCAAGTGGATTCTTAACCACTGCGCCACCAGGGAAGTCCCCTGACGTTGTATTTTTATGTTAAAAATGTTAGAGTGGGGAAGGGGATATTCCCAGAGGCTGCGGTCAGTACGGTGTGTTTGGAAGAGAGGAAGGAGTTTGGCTTGCTGGGTTTCATTCCATTTTTGAAAGACAGAAACATCTTGTAATGTAGCAAGTTGCTCCTTTTCAAATCTCACCAGGACCATAGATGTTGCAGCATGGGCCAATAGTATGCATAGGCCAACAAGTCTGAATAATAGGTTAAGCTCTCTTGTAATTGCTGTTCCTCCTAGGGCCTGGGTCAGTTCTGGCTGTGCACCCTCAGCAGTGGATGCAGCTAAGGGTGCTAAGGGTGCTGGTGCTAAGGGTTATAAGCTGCCTTCTGAGGAACATGAGTGGCCCAGACTTTCTTGCCATTTCTGGCTTTGTTCTCTCTTTCCATTTTTATAGTAGAGCATTTATAAAAGTAATAACCTTAGCAGCAGAAGAAAGAAATCACTCAGAATCCAGAATCCCAGTGCCCTAGTTACTGCTTTTATTTTAAAGATTAATGTAGAAGCAAACTTCAAGTTCCATGCAACCTGAGTAGTTGACTGAGCTGCCTCTGGGTGTTCCCAGTGATGGCTGAGATAGCCTTTCCCTTCCTCTGAACCTTCCTGACCCTGGTGTCTGTGCCATTCCTATCAGGCTTGCCGTAATTTGGTGCCTGTTTTGTGATCAGTTGAATCCATTTACAACATGCTTGTCCTCTGTTAGACTTGGTCAGCTCTGCCCAGTTCAGGTCGCCTTCCTGGGCTGCTTGGCATCTGTGCTGTGCTTATTTGCAGAAATGACGGGACAGAGTTTGGTGGCTCCATTTATCAGAAGGTGAATAAGAAGTTGGAGACTGCTGTTAATCTGGCCTGGACAGCAGGAAACAGTAACACTCGCTTCGGAATAGCAGCCAAGTACCAGATCGACCCTGACGCCTGCTTCTCGGTGGGTACCTGTGCAATCATGTATCTCTGAGACCTTACCCTGACCCTTAGGTTGGAATCCTTTTGGATTGATGGAATTCCATGCTTTGACTAGAGATTTTCTCACTGTGAAAGGGTTCACAATGAGTAAAACGATCATAGTAATGGTATTTACTATGGCTGCCAGGCACTGTATGGAGACCATTATATGTGGATTACTGTATTTAATTCTTATACAACCCATTTGAGATAGGTGCTTTTTTTTTTTTTTAATTATCCCATCCATGTTTTCACAAATGAGGAACTGAAAGCTTAGAGTGGTTGAGTAACTTGCCCAAGGGCAGGCAGGTGGTAAGTGCTGGGGTTTGTGTTTGACCCAGACTGCCTTGCTATGGAACCTCCTTCTCTAACCAGTCCCTGGTCCATGCTGCAGACTGTAAAGGGGGTTACCTTGAACCTGAAGGTTTTAAATGTTCCTTTCCCCCTCAGTTTTCATTCTCTTGCCCAGCTCCTGTACTGCATATTAAGAAATCAGGCCCTGGCATTGGGTGGTTGGCATCTTATCTTGCAGACCCTGTAGCATAGCTAACGGACCCTTGCGTTGCTGCACAGTTTTTGCGTTAAATCTTGTTGAGCTCATCTCTGTTGTCACAGGGCACTGCCGGCTGTATCCTTTTTGGGGTGGAATGAGGAAATCTCATGTTGCAGGATGGTTTCTGGGCTGACTTGTGTAATTTACAGACAGCCTATTTTAAGTCTCCTGAAATAGGAACTGAATTTGGCTTCCTTAATGTTAGGCACTTTAAAACAAAGGAAAAGGGGCCTTATTATTTGGAGGGCATGGGCAAAATGGAACATCTAGATGGGGCACTGACTGCCTGGAGGCCTACCTTCCTGTTTTCTCCTGTGGGAGATGCTGCGTCTAAAAGCAGCATGTGAGCAGGAAGACACACACCCTGGTAGCTCTGGCTTTCGCCAGGTGTTCTCACAGCGTGAGCTTGCTCTGCTCCTGACCTCTCCTTACTTCCCCAGAAAGGGGCCAGGGAGAGGCCCAGATTTCCCTACAACTCAGGCAGAAGAATAAGGGCGAAATTATTATCGACTCAGCTGCTTTATTGATTAATTTATTAATCAGCATTCAGTAAGTGCTGACATTTAAGTGATTGTCTAGGTTATTGTTTTGCTCCAAAAATTCAGGCTTGTCAGTGCCAAATTTTTTTGATTTTTGCTTCTCTTTTTCATGAAGAAAAAATTTGAACAATGTTCTGCTGTTTAAAAAAACGCTTTAAAACCCCATCTGACATTTGGTCTGTTTTTCTTTATCCCAACAAATACAAGAAAGTCTTTTATGTCTCTGGCCATAAATGAAGGTGTCCTCACCTGTTATAACTTAAAAATACAGACCTACTATGTATAAATGGAATTGGGCACACATACTGTAAGGAATCAAATGTAAATAATAACTTTCTTTTACTTGAAAATTGTGTTGTTTCTTTGCGTTACCCTTCTGAGACCTAGTTCCTAAATTTGATATATTTCATATTGAATTTAATGAATCCTATAAACAAAGTGGTCATGAAAAAAGAGAATTTGATACTGAAGTCCAGAGTTGGTTGATTAAAAAGCTCTTATTCAGTTTGGAGACAGAAATGTGAAGTACTTAACATTTTCACTCTCTTATCTTTTCCTTGACTAGGCTAAAGTGAACAACTCCAGCCTGATAGGGTTAGGATATACTCAGACCCTAAAGCCAGGTATGTGTTCGTTGTGTGAAATTAGTTCTTTGTCTTAAAAAAGATGTGGTGCTGGTTTGCTGCTTTATGTTATTGCTTGTAAAATGACTGTGTAGTACATTGTAAATGAGTGTATATAAAGTTTTATAGTTGACTGTAAAGGAGTGCAGAGTCATTATAAAACGGTTGGCGAATAGGAGAAGTAGTACGTAGGAGGAAAAAGGCCAAGGCTAACATGTATTACATTTTTGGTTATTTTCTTCCATTCTTTTTCCCAGTGTGTGCCTAATGCTTGATACTTATTTCCAGCAGGTTCTTTTTTTTTTTTTTTTTTTTTTTCCAGCAGGTTCTTAAAACCAGCCTATAAGTCATCCCCATTGTGAAACTGGTTTGTAGGTTTCCTCTGTACAGTTAGCTAGGCTAGTCCATAGTATGTTACAGCTACAGGAAATAATACCCCCTTGGGGTTAGTTTGGTCAGACTGGGGCTTTGAACACTGGAAATCTAAGGTCACATGATGGCAGAATCAAGCTGTTCTAGAGAAAATAGCATTTAGTCGTGTGTGTGTGTGTTTGCATTTGTGTGCATGCTGTGATTGGGAGTGTAAGACTGTGGAGTCTGATTCGTGGTTGGGGTCTCATTTCAAGGGGCTTTTGCTAAAGAAGTTTTCTGCATGGATTTTGTAGCGGGGATGATGAGAGGATGAAGGAAAGTGGATTTGGGTGAGCTATGGAGTCGTCATTATTGTTGCACAAGCTCATCGTCAGCTACCCAGTCATTAGTCGGATGGCGCTGAGTAACAGGGATTCAAGGGCCTGTGGTTTTGCCCCTGCTGATCACACTCAGCTGGAACAGGTTCTGAATCTGGTGTGGTGTCACCAGTGTGCTTCAGCCATCCTCCATTTGCTAACCTTTCTTCTCTTTTCTTTCCTCCCTCTCTCCTCCCTTCCTCTCCCTGACTTCTCCCCCTGCAGGTATCAAACTGACACTGTCAGCTCTGCTGGATGGCAAGAATGTCAACGCTGGTGGCCACAAGCTTGGTCTAGGACTGGAGTTTCAAGCATAAATGAATACTGTACAATCGTTTAATTTTAAACTATTTTGCAGCATAGCTACCTTCAGAATTTAGTGTACCTTTTAATGTTGTATGTCTGGGATGCGAGTATCGCTAAATATCATGTTAGACTTCCAGGTTAAAGATGATTCAGCTTTAGGGTGTTACCCTTTCAGAGGTACAGAAGAAACCCAATTTCAAAAAAGGTCCTTTCAGCTGTAGACTTGAGGGGGAGCTTGCTGGCCCCTCTAGAGATGTCAGGTTCCTTTTTTACCTAGAAATGGCTGCAAGTGGAAGTTGATAATTTGCAGGCACTTTGTAATTTGTAAATTCGTATTGAGTAAATGAATGAAATTGTGACTTCCTGAGAATTGAACCTTGGTTTCCTACCCTGATTGAGGAGAGACTCTTTGATGGTGTATACAAACTCATCTGAAAGGGACTTTTTTAGGCAGGGACTTTTTCCACCCCAATCCATCACCTCTTTTACACCAAAAGTAGTCTGCAGGGCGTGGTAGCTGTTTCTTTTGTGCCATTTTGGGGTGGAGAAGGTGGATGTGATGAAGCCAATAATTCAGGACTTAACTGTGTTTTTTCTCATGTTGTGTTTTTTTGCCCTTGCACCAGAGTATGAAATAGCTTCTAAGAGCTCCAGCTGCAAGCTGGGAAGAGTCTCTGTGACTGTAATATCACATGGTGACAACACTCAGAATCTAAATTGAACTTCTGTTTTATTCTCGCCACTCAGTTTATTTTTTAGCAGTTTAATGGGTACATTTTAGGGTCTTCCATTTTGTGTGGAATTAGTTCCTCCCCTTCAAATGCTGTAATTAACATCACTTAAAATAAAACTTGAATAAAATATTGAAACCTTATCCTTCTCTTGTTGTCTTTATTAATAGGAGTGTAAATAAACAGGACATAGCTTTGGTCTTGTTCTTTGGCCCCTTGGTGTGGCTGTGTGTGTGTGATATTTTTAGTTTTCTGTTGCTGCATAACAATTACCACAAATTTAGTGGCTTAAAACAACACTTAATTATTTCACAGGTCTGTCTGTCTGAAGTCCAAGCACCGGGTGCCTGGGCTCTCTTAAGTTTCTCACAATGCTGAAATTAGGATGTCAGCTGGACTGTGTTCTCATCTGAAGTTTGGGGTCCTCTTCCAGGCTCATATGGTTGTGGCAGAATTCAGTTACCTTTAGTTGTAAGATAGTGGTTTCTATTTCCTTGCTGGCCATCAGCTAGGGGCCACTTTCAGCAAATAGAGGCCACCTGCATTCCTTGCCATGTGATGTCCTCCATCTTCAGAGCTGGAACAGAAAAATTTCACTGTCAAATCCTTCCCTACTTCAAATATCCTCCAGAAGAGCCCAAACACCTTTATAAATTTTTAAAAATTTGTTTTTAAAATTAAGATGTAATTGGCCTATAACATTATATTAGTTTCAGGTGTACAACATAATGATTTGATGTTTGTATATATTGTGAAATGATCACTACAATAAGCCCAGTTAATATCCATCACTGTACAGAATTGTTTTTTTCTTGGGATAAGAACTTTTTTTTTTTTTGCAGTACGCAGGCCTCTCACTGTTGTGGCCTCTCCCGTTGCGGAGCACAGGCTCCGGACGTGCAGGCCCAGCGGCCATGGCTCACGGGCCTAGCTGCTCCACGGCATGTGGGATCCTCCCGGACCGGGGCACGAACCCGTGTCCCTTGCATCGGCAGGCGGACCCTCAACCACTGCGCCACCAGGGAAGCCTGGGATAAGAACTTTTAAGATCTACTCTCTTTGCAACTTTCAAATATATGATGCAGTACAATTAATTATGGTCACCATGCTGTACATTACATCCCTATAACATTTATTTTATAAGCATTCCTGTCCTTTTAAGGGCTCACCTGATTAGGTCAGGTCCACTGAGGATAATCTCCCATTAAAGTCAACTGTCCACACATCATAACCTAATCACAGGAGTGATATCCCATCATATTCACAGATACCTCCCACACTCAAGGGCAGGGCATCATATAAAGGCATGGGTCATTGGATATGGTTTCAGAATTCTGCCGTATATATTAAAAAAAATAACACAGATTTCAAATGTTTACGAAGTATCAATAGAATAGTAACAACTCTGCATATACATTATCCAGCTTCATCAAATGTAGACTTTTTTTTTTTTTTTTTTTTTTGCGGTACGGGGGCCTCTCACTGTTGTGGCCTCTCCCGTTGCGGAGCACAGGCTCCGGACGCGCAGGCTCAGCGGCCATGGCTCACGGGCCCAGCCGCTCCGTGGCATGTGGGATCTTCCTGGATCGGGGCACGAACCCGTGTCCCCTGCATTGGCAGGCAGATTCTCCACCACTGCGCCACCAGGGAAGCCCTAGATAGTTTTTTCTATTCAATGATAAGTATTTTTAGGCAGAATTCCTTTTTATGGATGTTTGGAAGTGACAATTCCCAACAGGTATCAGATTTACTTCCAGTATTTTGTGTAACTGGTCACCCCAAACCTGCTGGCCTCAGTATTTGTTAGACTGTCTTCATCAGGTTCATAAGGACCCGCAGCTATTTCAAAGTTCACTTTATTAAATGTGTCCAGAGATTTTGGTCCATAATGGTTGTTGGGTACATCCAGTCAGAAGCCAGGTGCATTTCTGGTATTTTGAAATGTACAAAGGGCCCTCTGAGGGAATATTTTCCTCCCATTTACGTATTTTCTGGTTGTTGCATGTCAGAGTATTGTGCAAAATGCCTTGAGTTCATGATATCTCACCAGTAAGAGAATTGAAATAATCTGGTATGGGGCCAAAGGAACAAAGTGGACAAAGAAGAGAGGATTGAAGGTGTGTTTATTACAGGAAAAAGGCCTGATTAAGTCTGAATCTCCCAACATGCAGAAGCTAGAACTGAGAGGCTTATTCGTTAAACTGAGTGAAGGTTTCTGTACTCACAGAGGGAAGGCTCCAGGGGAACTTGGGAAGACTTTGTACCCTGGCTACCCTGGAAGTTTTGCAATAAGTGCACCATTCAGTCTATCTGGGCTTGTGGTGGGCTTAAGGAAATGAATAGATGAATGACCTCTTAGTTTTCTTAACAACACAGAGTTTGTGTTTTTGAGCGGTTACTAGTGCCAGATAAAATGTTAAGGGAAACCAGATTGAGGAAAACACAGGCTTTTCTCTCTTCAAAGAGGCAGCTCAACTGTCTCTGGGGGATAGCATCAATCCTCTGAGGAAATCATGGAGACCAGAGTGGTGAAGCTGTGGGGTAAAATAAATGTCTTGCTTCATGCCATGCTGATTTTCCTGCAAATCAATCAAATGTAATTTTACGAGCTGAAGCCTATAGACATTAAGAAAATATTCACAGAACACACAGACCAAAGGATTGTGGCTAGGGCCCTAAGGGAACTTCCTGGAAGTTTCTAAATTTGCATTTTCATATTCTGGGGGGTTTAAGTTAACAACATTTAAAAGAAGCTTATTGTAGGAAATGTGGAAGCTGTTTGCACACCTCTTTCCTAGCCCACTTCCCTGCTTTTCCTCCATAATACCTTTACCATTGTATATAGTATGTATTTAAACACTATAGTCTCCCTCACAGAAAAATAAATTCCACAAAAGTGTTTTGTTCAGTGCTGTATATTGAAATATGGAGAGGTACTAAGTATTAGTTGAAGTAATAAATGATTATGGGGAAATGTTAAAAATAGAACACTTAACCTAAAATTCCACCACCCACTCAACATTTATTTCCTTTGCCTTTTCTCATTTTTGGTTGCATTGGGTCTTTGCTACTGCGCACGGGCCTTCTCTAGTTGCAGCGAGCAGGGGCTATGCTCCGTTGTGGTGCTCAGGATTCTCACTGCGGTGGCTTCTCTTGTGGAGCACAGGCTCCCTGCGCGTGGGCTTCAGTATTTGTGGCTCATGGGCTCTAGAACGCAGGCTCAGTGGCTGTGGCACAAGGGTTTAGTTGCTCCGCGGCATGCGGGATACTTCCTGGACCAGGGCTCGAACCCGTGTACCCTATATATTGGCAGGCGGATTCTTAACCACTGCGCCAGCAGTGAGGTCCCCCTTTGCCTTTGGGAGAGGGAGGGCAGTTACTTCTCTTTTGGGATCAGTCTATTACACAGATGGATATTCCTTCTAAAAATGTTCTAAAAGTTATTAGCTGATACTAGCTCATCACGTGGGAAGAAGGGGCTCGTTCTGACTCTCTTCACACCTTACACAATACATCCTTAGCTTGCAGCCGAGTTTCTGGTGCTTCCCTTTGCCCCAATTCCCGCTAACACTCTCCCTCATTTCCGGCTCCCAGAACCCCACTCCAGGCTGATACGTCATCACGTTGGGACGTAAACGCCTACGGCCGCGATGCCATACGCAGTGTCTGACGTCATGACGTAGAGCCTAGCAACCGCGCAGGCTCGCAGCCGAGACCGTTATGGCCGCCGCCACCCTGAGGAGGATGAGGAGCGCCCAGCAAGCGAAACTGCGGCCCAGGCCGGCCATCCAGGTCCCCGGAGGGCTGGCGCTGCCGCTGGTCTTGGCGCTTCTGCTTGCGTCCAGTGGTAAATGGGGCGTGGCGGTAGGGAGGTCGCGGGAAGACGGGGAGGGCCCGGGCGCGGAACGCCAAGACGGGCCCGACCAGGGAACGGGCGCTTCCGAGTGTCCGGAGCAGGTGGCGATGTCTAGAGGGGCAGGGTCTCTACAGCCCCGAAGAGGGAGAGTAGGCTGTCGGAAGGGGTCTATGGAGGTGGGGTCTCCAAGAGGCCTGAGAAGTGAGGTTGAGAGCTGCAGGGACCCAGGCAGCGAGCGTGTAGATGGGCGGGGAGGGAGGAGTGGTGGTGGTGTCTAGAGAGTCTTGAAGAATGGGTTGCCACAGAGAATGGCGGTGATGCGGTCTCCAAGATTCCTTGGAGGTGTCGATTACAAACAAAAACGCACAACTGTAAGAACTGTGAGTTTATTCAGTGTCTTACTAAAGGCTGTAGCGGGGGGAGCCAGTTTCTCAGTTCTGAGAAATTGTTCGAAGAGGTGAGGCAGGAGCCAGGTTAATGGATGAATTTTTTGCTGGGAAAAAAACATGTAGTCAAACATCAAAAGATTACTGCTCATCATAAAGAACAGACATCTGAAGATCATAATTTTAGTACTTTGTATGGGAAGACGCAAGAATCTGGGGTTATTGAAATTCTTCCTTAGGTATGCATCTTACCTGTCTAGGACCCGTGTGTCCAAAACAGAATACTTCATCCAGTTTTTCTCCATCCTTAGTTCCCCTCAGATCCACTGTAGGTGGGCAACTGCAGTGGCTAATAGCTTGATTCTTGTAGAACTGGAATGGCATGCAACGTTTTTTTTTCTTTTTTTTTCTTTACAGAGATGGGAGTTAGGAGGGTCTAGAAGAGAGCACAGAGGGGACAGGTGCTGAGGAGACAGCCGAGAGTAAGAGGTGTGGTGTCTAGAGAGAGTCCCAAGGTCAGGTGCGGGTGCCCAGGGGTTTAGCTGGGCCAAGGGAAGGCGGGGGCTTTCCAGAACGGGTGAGATCAGCGGTAAAGACGAAGGTGGGTAGGGGCACTGACCGGACCGAGCCGATGGAATAATTCGGAGAGCGAAAGTGAAAGGAAAAGAGCTATCTTTGAGTATTGGTGCGTCTGTGAGGACTGGGAGGTTCCGGGGCTTGGTAAAGAGCCAGAATGCTGGGGCGTTGGACTCCTGAGGGGCTTGGGAGGAGAAGAGGAGTTCTGGGACAAGGGAGATTCTTTGTAAACATGGTCCCCCTTCTCTGTGTCCTGGGTTAACCAGACAACCCTGCTTCATTTCAATGGATCTGTAGGATTTAAGTATTTATTTTTTATTGAGGTATAATTGACATATTAGTTTCAGGTGTATAGCGTAATGATTTGATGTTTGTATACACTGTGATCGCACACTAAGTCTAGTTACCATCCATCACCACACATAGTTAACATTTTTTTCTTATAATGAGAACTTGTCAGATTTACTCTCTTAGCAACTTTCAGACATGCAGTACAGTATTATTAACTATAGTCACTGTGCTGTACATTGCATCCCCATGACTTATTTATTTTATAAGTGGAAGTTTGTACCTTTTGATTCCCTTCACCTCCACCCTGCCCCCGTCCCCGCCAACCACCATTCTGTTCTCTGTATTTATGAGTTTAGCTTTTTAATTTGTTTTTATTTGTTTTGTTTTGTTTTTTAGATTCCACATGTAAATGAAACCATATATCTGTCTTTCTCTGACTGACGTATTTCACGTAGCATAATGCCCTCAAGATCCATCCATGTTGTTGCAAATGGCAAGATTCCATTCTCTTTTGTGGCTGAATGATAATCCACTGTGTATGTGTACCACAACTTCTTTATCCATTCATTGATCCATGGGCACTTAGGTTGTTTCCATATCTTGGCTATTGTAAATAGTGCTGCACGATTAAGTATTCCTTTTCTTAGAAATGTTACATTGTGAATCAAGATATTGAAGGCTTTATTGAGAAAAGAGGAAACCTGTAGACCAGGGCCTGACTTAGGGGGAACAAATCCACTAATAAGAATTTATAATGATTAAGCAGTATCTTGTTTAGTAGTCCCTTTTTTATTTCAGACCAAGACATGATCCTTCTTTTTCTGCCTAAATCTTGTTTGAGTTCAGATGAAAAACAGTATAAATGGGATAGTGTTCACTTATTTGCTAACAGGGGCTGTCTAGCCATACATTCCTGTACTACAGTGCTGTGGTTACTTACTTGGGTTTCCCCAGCAGCGGTGAGGGCAGGGCACCTGGACCACCCTCCCAGAAGTGTTTGTAACTCTGTGGGAAAGGACTGTGGCCCATTTTCCCAAGGCCCTTTCATCGTTAATAAAATATAATGAGGATTTCTCTGGTTGATGCAGATACTCCTGTTCCTAAAGTTCCTAAGTAGCATGGTTGTTTTGGTCATTTAATCATCTAAGAAAAAACTGACATTTAAGCATTTATATTTCTTGCTGGAGTGCTTAAGATATACAGTTTGGGGAATATGTAGCTGGTAACTGTAGTTTCAAAAACAACTTTTTCTCTTAAGAGGTGGTTGAAAATTTTCTGATGTGTGGGTAAGCAGGGTGAGTGTGGAGTATTAAGGTGTCCTCTTGTCTTTTTTTATTTGTTAAGGCCCCATAAACATTGCTCCAACTATACTAGGACATTTCAGGGAATGGTTTTCTTTTATTAAGTTTTTGTATATATCAATTTTAAATTCAGATTATTCCCTATTGAAAATAACTTAAATGAAAACTAACATGTATGCTTTTAATAGGGAAACAGCTCCATTGTAGTACAGTGTAGCATGTGTAAAGCTTTGGGTAATATAAATGTTTTTTGTAAGCGTGCCTTATGGTAAAGTGATTTCAAAGTAATTACTCTTGTAATAAGAAAATTAAAGTCTAGCTAGAATATATTGCATTCCAAACTTCAAGTAAGCATAGGAAGTTAGAAAGTTTCCATATCAGATTTATTTAAACTTGTTCCATATTAGGTTTCTTAAAATTTCAGTGCTTGGGTATATTCTTGGCAATCTGTAAGACTTTTTACAGATGCTTTTGTTTTGGTAAAGTTTAAAGAAGTTAATGTAAGTGTTATTTTGGATCACTGGATGCTCACCGTCTGACCTAGTCTTGCCATGCCATTTCAAAAGTGCCTGCTTTCTACATTGACCATCATATTGCTCCTAGATGTTGCCTAAATTTATTTAATGTGTATTTAATTTTTAAGGCATTGTTTCCCAGAATTCAGTGTGTGAATGAATTCTCAGGGTCTTCTGCATTCTTGTTCGAGAAATATTGATATAGTTTATTTTAAGGCAGTTTTTAAAAAGGTACCAGTAGGAGAGAATTAAATTAAAAAATTTTAATTTTTAAAGTGTTAAGTTTTAACTAGAGAGGTAATATCAAATAGGAAAGGGTAGAAATGGAACATATATCAATATGTATAAGTCTAAAGTTTATATATATATATATATATATATAAACGCAAACAAATCCATAAAGTCAGAGTTATCACTTTGTTCTGAATACTCTTTATAGCTGACTGGATCAACCTCTTTCATTTGAAGGAGTGGCAGGTTGATCTAATTTACATCAAATGTTTCAGATGAAGTCCTAGTTTGTTTTCTTGTATATAACGTCCACGTGTTTTTTGCTTTTTGGCTGTGTTTTGTGGCATGTGGGATCTTAGTTCCCCAACTAGGGATCGAACCCTTGACCTCTGCAGTGGAAGCGCCAAGTCTTAACCACTGACTGCTAGGGAGGTCCCAACTTCCAGATTTTTTACTCCTTGAACAATATTTATTAATTCTGCTCCTACTTGGTGCTAGGTATTGGAGTTACAGCAACAAATAGGGTGATGTTGGAGATATCCTTAGAAGAGTGGCGGAGTCTTACCTGGCTGAGAACTATGAGAAAGGCTTTTCAGAGCGTGTGGTAGGTGCAGAAACGCTACTTGGGAAGCAGTGTAGGATTTGTGGTGAGAGTTGAGCATTTTCAATAAATATTTATTGAATGCCTGCTATCTGTTAAGTAGGCAGTGGGGATAGAATAGTTAGGAAGATTAGTAGGAGATAACAGCATTGAGATAATGGGGACCAGATCATATAGGATCTTAGAGGCTATTATAAAGACTTTGAATTTCACTCTTGAGGGAAATGGAGAGCTACTAGATGGTTTTAAGCAGAGGAGTAACATCATTTTAACTTAAGTTTTTACAGGATGACTCTGGCTGTTATGTTGAGAGTGGACACTAGGGGTTAAGGGAGAAGCATACAGATCATTTAGAAGGCTTACCATAATAATCCAGGGGAGATTGTGGTGGCTTGGACTAGGCAGTAGCAATGGAGGGGTGAAAACTCTTTAAATTCTGCATAAATTTTGAAGGCAGAGAAACAGATTGGATGTGGGGTGTTAAAATAATGACTCCAAGCCTTTTGGCTTGAGTAACAGAAAAATGGAGTTGCCATTAACTGAGAGGGAGACTATAGATAGAACAAGTTTTTGTTTTTGTTTCTTTGTTTTTTCTTTTTGGAGTGGGAAGAAAAAATACATTTCTTTAACCTTTTCATTCTGAAATAATTGTAGATTCACTTGCAGTTGTAAGAAATAAAATACAGAAATTCTGTGTACCCTTTACCCAGTTTTTCCCAGTGATAACATCCTGCAGAACTGTAGTATAATATCACAACCAGGATACTGATATCGATACAATCAAGATACAGAGCATTTCCATCACCATAAGGATCTTTCCTGTTGCTCTTTTATAGTTACCCTCACTTTCTTCCTATCCCTACTCCCTCCTGAAATCCTGGCAACCACTAATCTTTTTTATTTCTATAATTTTATCATTTTGTGAATATGATACATGGGATCATATGGTATGTAACTTTTTGGGATTGGCTTTTTTCACCTAGCATAATTCTCAGGAGATTCTTCTAAGTTGTTTCATTTGTCTATAGTTTGTTCCTTTTAATTGCTGAGTAATATTCCATGGTATGGATGTACTACACTTTGTTTAACCATTCATCCATTGAAGGACATCTGGGTTGTTTCCAGTTTTTGGCTATTATGAATAAGGCTGCTATAAACATTTATGTACAGATTTTTATGTGAACATGTTTTCATTTCTCTGGGATAAATGCCCAGGACTGTAACTGCTGGGTCACATGGTAGTTGCACATTTAGTTTTTTAAGAAACTGCCAAGCTGTTTTCTGGAATGGTCGTCCTATTTTACATTACCAGCAGCAACATATGAGTGATCTTGTTTCTCTGCATCCTTGCCGACATTTGGCATTGTCATTATTTTTTATCTTAGCCATTCTGATAGGTGTGCAGTGATATCTCATTGAGGTTTTTTTAAAAAAATTAATTAATTATTGGCTGTGTTGGGTCTTTGTTGCTGTGTGCGGGCTTTCTCTAGTTGGGGTGAGCGGGGGCTACTCTTTGTTGAGGTGCACGGGCTTCTCATTGTCGTGGCTTCTCTTGTTGTGGAGCACAGGCTGTAGGTGCACAGGCTTCAGTAGTTGTGGCATGTGGGCTCAGTAGTTGTGGCTTGTGGGCTCTAGAGCTCAGGCTCAGTAGTTGTGGCACACGGGCTTAGTTGCTCCACGGCATGTGGGATCTTCCCGGGCCAGGGCTCGAACCCGTGTCCCCTGCACTGGCAGGCGGATTCTGTGACCACAGATTCGTAACCACTGTGCCACTAGGGAAGCCCTCTCACTGAGGTTTTAATTTGCATTTCCCTAATGGTTAACATCTTTTCATGTGCTTATTTGCCATCTGTATGTTCTTTTTGGTGAAATGTCTCTTTATGTCTTTTGCCCATGTTCTAATTGGATTGTTTGCTTTTTCACTTTATGTATTCTAGATACTAGGCCTTCGTTGGGTATGGGGCTTACAAATATTTCTCCCACTTTGTAGCTTGCCTTTTCATCCTCACAGGAAGGTCTTTCACTGAAAAAAGTTTTTAAGTTTCGATGGAATTGGGCTTCCCTGGTGGCGCAGTGGTTACGAATCTGCCTGCCAATGCAGGGGACACGGGTTCGAGCCCTGGTCTGGGAAGACCCCACATGCCACGGAGCAAGTAAGCCCGTGTGCCACAACTACTGAGCCTGTGCTCTAGAGCCTGCGAGCCACAGCTACTGAGCCTGCGTGCCACAACTACTGAAGCCCGTGTGCCTAGAGCCCGTGCTCCACAACAGGAGAAACCACCGCAATGAGAAGCCCGCAATGAGAAGCCCTACTCTACCACAATGAAGAGTAGCCCCCACTTGCTGCAACTAGAGAAAGCCCATGTGCAGCAACGAAGACCCAAAGCAGCCAAAGATAAATAAATTAAATAAATAAATTAAAAAAAATTTGATGGAATTCAATTTATGAATTTTTCCTTTTATGTATTTTTGGTATCAGGTCAAAGAATTTGTTGTCTAGTCCTAGATTCTGAAGATTTTGTCCTAAGTCTTCTTTAAAAAATCTGTGTAGTTTTACATTTAAATTTGTGATACATTTTTAGTTAATTTTTGTAAAAGGTGTGAGACTTAGGCTGAGGTTCGTTTAGCTTGTTAAAATGGTGGATTACTTTGATTTTTGAGTATTGAGCCAGTCTTGCATCCATGGAATAAACCTTAGTGATCATGGAGTATCATTCTTTTTATATATTGCAGATTTCTTTCTTTTTTTTTTTTTTTGGCTGCACTGCGTGGCTTGTGGGATCTCAGTTACCCATCCACGGATTGAACTTGGGCCACGGCAGCGAAAACCCTAACCACTAGGCCACCAGAGAACTTATATTAAAGTTGATTTCTTTTTAAAAAATATTTATTCATTTCTTTATTTTCGGCTGTGTTGGGTCTTTGTTGTTGCACACGGGCTTTCTCTAGTTGCGGTGCGTGGGCTTCTCGTTGTGGTGGCTTCTCTTGTTGCGGAGCATGGGCTCTAGGCACGCGGGCTCAGTAGTTGTGGCACACGGGCTTAGTTGCTCCGCGGCATGTGGGGTCTTCCTGGGCCAGGGCTCCAACCCATGTCCCCCGCATTGGTAGGTGGATTCTTAACCACTGCGCCACTAGGGAAGTCCTAAAGTTGATTTCTATTTGCTAATATTTTGTTAAGGATTTTTGCATTTCTGTTCATGAAAGATATCAGTCTATAATTTTCTTTTTCTGTAGTGGCTTTGGTTTTGGTATCAGGATAATAATATTAGCTTCAAAACATGAATTGTGAAGTGTTCCCTCCTCTGCAAGTCTCTAGAAGAGATTGTGTAGAATTGGTGTTAATTCTTCATTAAACATTTGGTAGAATTCTCCAGTGAAACCATCTGGGCCAGGAGATTTGATTTTGGGGAGTTTTAAAATTAAAAATTCAGTTTCCTTAATAGTTAAAGGGCTATTCAAATTATGTATTTTGTATGGGGTAAATTGTGGTACTTTGTGTTGTTAAGACTCTGGTCTGAAACTTTCTCTTTTAGTTGGCTTTTTATGACATTGCTCTGGCAGGGGAGGTGGGGATTGGTGCACATTACTGGCAGGTAGAGCTAGAAATCTAGGGTCTCCACTTGATCTGTGTTGGCACCTGAAGGGTGGTGGTGGTCCTGTTAGTTCTGGGCAGGGGTGGGAGTTTTGGCTCCCCTCATGGTCTGCACTGACATATTGTTGGGGGTGGCCTCATTACTGCTAGACCATGGTTAAAGTCTTGACTGTTCACTAGGCCTCCTCTGACATCATCCTGTTGTGGAGGGGAAGGGGCCCCTCATTACAGCTTGCTGAGGGTGGAAGTCTAGGCTCCCCATTCGATCTTTGCTGGTGTAGGTGTGAGTGGAGCCACAGTTTTTTCTGTGTTGTTTGCTTGGAGTAGAGCAGTCACTGTCTAAAAGTTTTCTTTCTTGCTAGGCTGCCTCTCTCCTGATCTCCTGGCAAAAGAGAGCAGGCTTTTTGGGTGGCCCTTTTTGTCCACACCCGTGGTGTTTCCAGGTTGCTGGGCTCTTCAGCTCAAGTCTGGAATATGTGAGGTAAAAAGAAAATCCAGAAAAGTCACCACTGGGTTGTTTCTCATGTCCTCAGGTCTCTAACCACTCTGCCTTATTCTTTCCACTTTTCAGAGTCATCTTATGTTATTTTATATGTAATATGCAGGGTTTTAATTTGTTTTTAGTGGGAAGAATAGGAAAAAATACATCTACTCCATCTTCCTGGAAGCCAGAGTCAGAATTCATTTTGAACATGTTAATTTGAATGACAGACGTCTAAGAGGAGATATCAGGTAGGCAGCTGGACTTATGAGCCTAGAGTTCTGGTAGTACATGGAAGTTCTCTTCTGATGGCTTCATTTTTCTCAGAGAAGTTAGGAAGTGATGTTAGCCTTTAAAAATGAGGACAACAGAGAAGGTGTTAGAAGTTTGAGGACAGAGGAAATGTGAATGGTCTGCTAAGGGAGTAGAAGGGTGAACGGACTAGGAAAATACAGTATAATTGCTGACAGCATTACATGTATATCTCAATTTTGGGCATTGAATTTAAAATGAAATGAAAAAGTTAAAATGAAATAAATTGAAGTAAAAAATGAAATATTCATCAGATAACAATTGCCTTGCCAGATAGTAACAACTTAAACAGCATAAGAGACCTACTGCATTACATAGCCTGCCACTGTAAGAAAAAGAAAAGAAAGAATAGAGAGGGGTTTGACTTTAGGTCACAGTGGCAAAGTTCACACAGAGCTTGTACCCTCTGTTTTCATTTCACAGAGGTTTGACTTCAGTACCCAGACTCTACCCCAACCCCAGAACAGAAAGACAGGTGGCTGATCCTAGCTTAGTGGAAAATTTAGGTATATGTGCTTCTAGCTTGGTGGAGATAAATTTGAAGATTTCAGTTTAATATTCTTTATTTACTTATTTTAGCTCTATCACAGGCTGATTCGCCGAGCCAGACTGCACTCAAGTCACATGTTTCTACTCCAAATGTGGATGCTTTAACAAATGAAAACCAAACCAAACTTGTTTCCCAAATCAATGCCACTCTCCCTCGCACAACTAGTACAGAAAAAAGTGGAGTGGCATCTCTGTCCCCTCATCCCTCGCCTACTACTTCTCTGTCCCAAGAGGAAGCTGATAACAATGAAGATCCTAGCATAGAGGAGGAGGATCTTCTTACACTGAATAGTTCTCCGTCCACTGCCAAAGACACTCTGGACAATGGAGATTATGGAGAACCAGACTACGACTGGACTACCAGCCCCCGGGACGATGAGTCCAATGAGGCCTTGGAAGAAAACAGGAGCTATATGGAAATTGAACAGTCAGTGAGACCTTTTAAGACCCCACCCTCAAATATAGAAGAGGAAGATAGCCATTTCTTTTTCCATCTTATTATTTTTGCTTTTTGTATTGCTGTTGTTTATATTACATATCACAACAAAAGGAAGGTAAGTTTGGGATTTTTCACCCCCTCTAGTTGCCCTCTATAATCTCAGTCATATTTCTTATTAATACTTCTGCTGATTCAGGGTTTTTTCTTTTTTGGTCAGGTTTCTGTTGATGGTAAAATATCAAGATGTCTCATATCAGTTTATAAGTTTGTGGTGTATTTTAACAAATGAAAAACAGAATGCTTTACTACATGTGCTTCTGAAAAAAGAAGCCAAAATATTTTTATTGAGCAAAACCATAGCCCAGTGATTTTTTTAAAAAAAGGTTTTGTATCTTAACTTAGCATTGCTACTTCACTGGGAGTGCTTGTGGAGAGAGATTGTTAATTTAAGACTTCTAATTTATTAAGCACTGAACTTTATGACATTTTGATAACTTTTTCCCCTGGTTGTTAAAGTATTACATGTCTTTTTTAGGGACACAGAAAAGTGTAGAAAAGAAAATATAAGCTACTACCCAAAGCTGAGCATTATTAACATTTTGGTATATTTCTGGTCTGTAAATGTGTGTATAGTTCAGACATATATGTGTATGTTAACTTTTAAATGAATTTGATTATTTCATATAGAGTTTTGTATCTTCCCTTTTACCTAACAAATCATGAGCATTTTTCATATCATTAATATTCTTTAAAAACATGATTTAATAGCTACATAATTTATTTGGCTATTTTCCTGCTGAGTATTTAGATGGTTTTCAGTTTTTGGTTCAGAAATAATATTGTGATGAACACTGCTATACTGGAATTGGTGTGTTGGACTACATGAGGCAGAGGAGGCATAAATAGGACTGGATGGATAATTTAGTGTGAAGGTTCATCTGGGCACTGTGTAGTCCCAGAGCTAAATAGTTAAGCTTTTTAAACATTCAAAGGGAGATCAAGCACAATGTCCTTTTTTTTTTTTTTTTTTTTTTTTTTTTTTCTGT
>NW_020173206.1:842146-874617 GCF_003031525.2 Neophocaena asiaeorientalis asiaeorientalis | reverse complement strand
TTTTTTGCGGTACGCAGGCCTCTCACTGTTGCCTCTCCCGTTGCAGATGGAGCACAGGCTCCGGACGTGCAGGCTCAGCGGCCATGGCTCACGGGCCTAGCCGCTCCGCGGCATGTGGGATCTTCCCGGACCGGGGCACAAACCTGTGTCCCCTGCATCGGCAGGCGGACTCTCAACCACTGTGCCACCAGGGAAGCCCCACAATGTCCTTTTTAATACTTATTGGCCAGGAATTCTCAGTCTTGACTTTGTTGTAACTTGCTTTGTTATTCCTGGCAGCCACCTTCCCCTTTGGGACCTTGATTTTCTCACTTGCAAAATGATAGAACTGGACCAGAGAATTTCACAATGCCTTCCAGCTTTGAGAATCAGTGATTCTAATATTTTGCTTGTTGTTTTGACTCAGAAAACAAGCAAACAAACCCTTTGGTTATTTGTGGTTTAGTGGTCTGTCACTAGCTCTGTAAATATTTGTAGGTGGACAAAATTTTGAATGCCAGTGATATTTTATTCCAGTGTTTAGTGTTGGACCATCTCTATTATAAATACCTAAGGGACTTGTTAAACAGGTAGGTTCCTCGACTCCACTGCAATCTACTAACTCATCTCTGAAGAGAGACGCCAGGAATCAGTCTTTAATGGGCATTCCTATGCACATTAAAAATTAAAAAGCACTGTCTCACCTTGTTTACAAGATGGAAAACAAAATAGCCCTTTTGTTGTTGACATTTTACTTCTGTATTTGGGAACCTAGGAGAGAGATACTTCACTTGTTATAAAAATCTTTTAGCATGTCCTCTATTTTCTTTTTTGCATATCTGATTTATTTTGTTTTATTCCAGATTTTCCTTCTGGTTCAAAGCAGGAAATGGCGTGATGGTCTTTGTTCGAAAACAGTGGAATATCATCGTCTAGACCAGAATGTTAATGAGGCAATGCCTTCTCTGAAGATTACCAATGATTATATATTTTAAAGCACTGTGATTTGCGTTAGCTTATTACGTAATTTTATTTGCTTGACTTTTTATATGATATTGTGCAGATGTTCGCCATTGGCAGTTAGTACTTAAATGAGAGGTGGGCCTCTCTTTATTTTGCCTTGGTGCTTTGGAAGTTAAGTTTCATGAACAAGGAGTATATAATTTTTTTATCTACATTTTTAGAGTTGAATTCAATCAGGTGTCCAAAATGTGGAGCTAAGCATTACCTGTTTTTATTGTTTTAGATTTCTTTATTGTTCTTTTTCTGGAAGTGTTAGTGATGCTACTTTTAAAAGATCCCAAACTTACAATTAAATTCTAACACATCTGATACTGCTGACTCAGATTCTCTTTCTGCCATCCAAATACTGTTTCTTAAGCACACATTTCTTTGTGCTGTCAAACTGTATCTATGTATGTAAGGATGTATGTAATAATGCTTTATATATAAGTAACATTTTTTTCTTCCAGGAAAATTGCTTTGGATATTTTTGGATAATTTATACATAATTTATTATTGCTCATTCTGACCACAATTTTAAGTAACACATTAATAAATTTGTCTAGAAATTCTGCAGTAGAGACTCTGCAGTTTGCAGTGGACATAAATAAAATGTTATAGAGAGCATTTTTTGGTTTGAATTACTGAATTAAATTTAGAGGTAGAAATTGTCATAAAATTTAAAATACGTGGATAATTGCTTTTACTTAGCAACTGATTGTAGCATGGGTTTCTCCAAGCTTTCAGGCTAGGGGCAGAGTTTAAAATTATACCATATTTGTTCACTTGTTTATTTTTTTATAGTAAGTTTGAATAAATTTTCGGGGCCATGTCACTTAAATAATATTGTATCTAAGTCTTTCAAATTAAAATTATACCTGAATGAAGTTTGTATACATGAAGGATATATGTGTATGCTGACTCTTTCTCCCCCTGTATTTGTTTTGTTTTCTTGTTCTTTTTTAATAGAAACTGGAAATGATTTACTGTATTTAATTTTAGCCTGTCTTTCTATCATAAGGAGTTGATCAATATGTAAATATGTGATTTGAAACCTGGTTGACTTCTTACAAGTGTCACGACAACTTTTTAGAAAACATAACCCCTAATATATGTTAAACACCACTCACAAAGCCCAGATGAGCCAGTGGGCATGTGGTTTGTGTAGAGGTGGAAGAGGCAGGGCAGTCCATTGTTGCTCTTGGGTGGACAATTTACTGTTATAATAAGGAAGGGAAGCAGAGTGGAAATACACCTGAACTGTTTTACTGCAGTAATTTTTTTCATATCTGAAATTGTATTATTTAATATTTTGAATAAGATTTTAAAAAATAAATGGCAAAGGTATAAATCCATGATTTTATAAGTGTGTTTCATTTTAATGATGGCATGGGGTCCTTCATTTGGGTGGTGATAGATGGGTAGTGCTGTGTCTGGGAGGAAGGTAAGCTGATTAGCTTGCTTTTATTCCTTTTAGCAATAGGACTGTGCTTCTATGAATTCCACGTACATTTCTAGATCTTACTTTAGGTCTAGTTTACTGTTACGTACTGAAGTTTATTGAAAACTGTAGCAAAGTAGGATTGCAAAGAAAAGTAAAGCAGCTAAATCAATGTGCACTTGTAGCATCCTAGCTTCCCTGTTGTCTCCCTGTTGAAGGCCCCCCGATCCTCGAGGATCATCCCGCTTAGTGGATCTGGGGTTCTTGGGTGCTTCCGGATGGCACAGTCTTTGCTACCCATGTTCCAGTGCTGCAATCAAGTAGCCTCTGACTTGGAGCATCAGACTGTACATTGATTTAAAATGCTGCCAGTGTCTTACAGAGGCACCCAAGCCGCTGGTCTATAAATGTGTATATAATTCACACATATGTGTATGTTAACAATTTTTAAATGAATTTGACCTCTATGGCGTTTTGTATCTTGCTTTTTACCTAACAGATCCTATCATTAATATTCTTTAAAAACATTTAATAGCTACATAATTTATTTAGCTATTTTCCTCTTGAATGTTTAGATGGTTTCCAACTTTTGGTTCAGAAATAATATTGTGGTGAACATTTCTGTACTGGAATTGGTTTGTTGGGTTAAATGAGGCAAAGGCGTAAATAGGATTGAATGGCACAGATAAGACCCACATTTGAGTCTTACAGCACTAATATATCCTACTTACACGTGGTATTGTCTGCTGCCTTCTTTCAGTGTCAGTTTCTGGAGAGACCAGGAGCACCGCACCAAATGTTGGTACTAACGGCAAAATAGAAAACACTTTAGTTCCTCTTTCTGTATCTTATCTGAAAAAGAATGTGTTGAAAGTTGTGAGGCAGACAGAAACAGACATTTAGAATTTGTGCAGGCAGGCATGTCTTGGCTGGGGTTTTGATTTTAGATGTGAACTCAAGAGGGTGAGTGCAAGCTCTTTGGTAGAATGTGTGCAGGAGGCGGCCCTCGCTGTGGTTTGCTCCACAGAGTGTGAGCTTGAGAACTGAGACTGGCCCTTACTCAACTCTAGCCCCTTACTCAGCACTGCCTGACACCTGCTAGGCCCCTTGAAATCATTCGATGACATACTTGTGAAATTAGATGAGAAAACAGGCCCTGCACTGGCTCATGTAGTCAGCCTAGAGTCTAATACTACTAACATCTGGGACCTAGCACTGCAGGCAGTGGGGGAGAGCCAAGATGTAGTGTGTGAGCTTTATCTGAATATCCACATTCCTACATGAGGCTAAAGCCCACATTAATTGTGTGAGATATCACCTCTTCATTGAAATCCCAGGCTCTGATCAAAGCAGCTGCTGCCCGTGAAGGTGAAGGGGATGGAGAAGGTTACTGCAGGCACAGCTGCCAGTGTTCTGGTTCTCTCTTTACCTCTCTGGCTGACTTTGCATTTTGTCTTTCGCCTTTTGCCCTCTCTCAGTCCTATCTGGTGGTGCAACAGTTTGCCTCCTTTTCAGCAGTAAGCTGAAAACGGTGTGGGAACTTCCCAGCAGAAATTCAAGAGGTTAAAAGTATCTTGTGAGGGCCAGACGTCTTCCAAGGGAGCTGAAAAGGGGGCTGTCCTGAGGTTTGGTGTCAGTCTGTAGCTAGATTCTGTTCACCTGTTGTTTTACTTACTTGACATTTACTTACTTGAGGGGAAGTTGCTAGGATAGATTGTGGAAATGGAGCTGGGGCCATTTCCGACTCCCCTCTCAAGAGCCCTGTGTGGTGGTGACCTGCTGTCTAGGCTGCTGAAGTGACTCCAGGGAGCCTGATTTTGGACCCATAAGCAGCAGCTTTTACCCACCTCTCTTCCAGCTCCCTCTTATGGAGTCCCAGACTCCTCTGCCACTATTGATGAGGTTTCAGATTTAAAAGCCCCTGCTCCTTAGGAAGCCTTTCTCTACCTAACACACTAATATTTCTGCTCTGAAACCCTATGGATCTTTCTCTCAAAACCCCAAAACTCCCTCATTTCTCTGCTGGGAAACCTAGAGATGCCGTGTTCTGGGAATCCTTTACTTCCTGCGTGCCCTTCTAATAGGGCCCTTTGTGCTTCTCTCCCAGGCTACCCTTCGGAATGTGGATTGGATAGCACTCCCGGGACCCTTCCAAAGGAGGCAGTGCCTTGCAGTGGGTTAGAGCTCTGATGGGCCCTGTGTCAGACAGTTCTGGGTTGGATTCTCACCCTAGGCCTGACCTCTAGACTCAGAGTCCCTCACATGCCATTTTGCAACCTCCAGGGAGAGGCCAAACACATTTCCTGATCCCCTGGGAGTGAGGAAGGGTCCGGGATCTCCAGGGCTAACTTGAACGTCCCTGGACTTTGCTGAGTCTAAGGACGTCCTGGCCCACGTTGCACCTACCTGCTCTTCTAGGAAGACAGACCTGGGGAGAAATGGAGAGGAAGGAGGAGTGTGGGATGAGGTCAAGGCTGGATGACTTTGGTCTGAGCTCTGTGTTTGTATTAGCCTCCTACTTTATAAAATGGGCAACTGGTTAGCTTCCGGGTTTGTCAGGAAGAAAAAATGGATTTTTGTTTGTGAAAGGACTTTGTGTACGGGGAGGAGTTTCCAACACATCACTGATGACAGAAGAGCCAGCTTGAACCTTGGGCCCACGAAGGAGCTGCTAGAAGCTGCCCACAGTCCTGGGATTGTCTGCCCAGCTCCCCCAGGGCTCGCTGGAACCATGCAGCTTGTCAGAGCTGGGTTTATACCCTGTCATCTAGGCTTGTACAACCTGCTAGGGAACAGATGGGGCTTCCTTGGAGCCTCCCAACCCCATTCCCTCTTCCCATCCTCATCCTTTCCCTGAAGCAAGGCTAAAGGGTCCTTCCCATCATGCCCTGGGCTGTTCCCAAGAACTTTGTCTAAAGGCAGTGAGACCCAGGACCCCAGGGAGGGTTGCTTTTAGGCTCCTCAGTGTGCCCGAGCTAAGTTTGTGTGCAGCTCTGCCGGGGGTGAGGGTTGGTGAGGGTTGGGAGGCGTGCAAGGACAGAGGCAGGGCTTGGGAGCTGAGGTTCACCCTCAGGTGTCCACTTTCTGCCATTACCACAGCATTGCACTGAAAGCCAAACACCTGGGCTCCTTTCACTCCGGCTCTCTGCTGTGAGCTGGGGGTGCCAGTAGGTCAGGGCAGACACTGTCTCTGTCCCCATGGTGCCCTCTGTCAGGCAGAGAAGAAAAGGAATTAAGCAGTCACAGTGAAGTGTGATGAATGTTATACGCCAGAAACCAGATTGCGCCTTTTTTAAAAAAAGTTTTTGACCATGCTGCTTGGCTTGTGGGATCTTAGTTCCCTGACTGGGGGTTGAACCCTGGCCCATGGCAGTGAAATCACAGAGTTCCCAACTACTGGACTGCCGGGGAATTCCCTCACCTTTGTTTCTTCATGGTCAAGGTAATTTTTTTTTTGCGGTACGTGGGCCTCTCACCGCCGCGGCGTCTCCCGCCGCGGAGCACAGGCTCCGGACCCGTAGGCCCAGCGGCCATGGCCCACGGGCCCAGCCGCTCCGCGGCACGCGGGATCCTCCTGGACCGGGGCACGAACCCGCGCCCCCCGCACCAGCAGGTGGACCCTCAACCACTGCGCCACCAGGGAAGCCCTCCAGGTGCTTCTTTATTCACCTTTCAGAGGTAACCATTTTCTGATTTCTTTCACCGTAGATTAGCTCTGCCTGTTCTACAACTTCATACAGGTGGAGGAAAGAGTATGTATTCTCTTGTGTCTGACTTCTTTTGATTAGCACAATGTTTTTACTTTTGGTTTTTGTTTTTAAATTCACCCATATTGTTGCATCGTCAGCAGTTTATTACTTTTTATTGCTGAGTAGTAGTCATTGGACTAATAGCCCATGATTTATTTATTCATTCTTCTATTGATGGACATTTGTATTTTTTCTAGATATAGTCATACACATATATCTGGATTTAATATATATTATCATATTAAATATATTTTAGTAATTTAATAATGTTAAATAATTAATATATAATATTAAACTTTTAATTTTGAGATAATTACAGATTAATATGCAATTATAAGAAATAATATAAAGATCCTGTGTATCTTTTACCCAATTTCCCTTGATAACATTTTATAAAACTAGTACAAGAATGATACACTGTCACAGCCAAGGTACTATCTTGATACAGTCAAGATACAGAGCATTTCCATCACCACAAGGGTCTCACTTGTTGCCCTTTTATGGCCACTCCCACTTCCCTCCCACCCTCGAACTCTCTTTCATCCCTGGCAACCACTAAGCTCTTCTCCATTTCTGTTATTTTGTCATTCCAAGAATGTTGTATAAATAGAATCATATAGCATATAACGTTTTGGGGTTGGCTGTTGCATTCAGCATGATCATCTGGAAATTCATCTAGGTCATTGCGAGTAGCAATAGTTCCTTCCTTTTTATTGCCCAGTAGTATTCCATGGTGTGGGTGTACCCCGTATTTTTTAACCATTCACCTGTTCAAGGACGTCTGGGTTGTTTCCAGTTTTTGACCATTATGAATAAAGCTGCTTATAAACATTTATATACAGATTTTTGTGTAAGTATAAGTTTTCATTTCTCTGGGATAAATGCCCAGGACTGTAGTTGCTGGGTTATATGGTAGTTGCATATTTAGTTTTTTAAGCAAGTGCTAAAGAGTTTTCCCGAGTGATTGTCTCATTTTGCATTCCTACCAGCAACAAACGAATGATCCAGTTTCTCTGCATTCCAACCAACATTTGGTGTTGTCACTATTTTTTTACTTAGGCATTCTGATAGGTGTGTAGTGATGCCGTATTATGGTTTTAATTTGTATTTCCTTAATAGATAATGATATAGAATATCTTTTCATGTGCTTGTCATCTGTATATTCTTTTTGGTGAAATGTCTCTTTATGTAACTGGAATGTTCGCTTTTGGCTTAAAAATTTTTTTTTTATTGTGGTAAAATATAACTTTAAAATTTATCATTTATTTTTAAGTATATAATTCAGTGGCATTAATTACATTCATACCATTGTGCAACCATCACCACTAACTGTTTCCAAAACTTTTTCATCACCCCAACAGAAACTCTGCAATCATTAAGCAATAGAAACCCCCCTAAACCTTGGTAACCTCTAATCTACTTTCTGTCTCCATGAATTTGCCTATTCTAGATATTTTACATAAATGGAATCATATACTATTTATTCTTTAGTATCTGGCTTATTTCACTTAGTATAATGTTTTCATGTTGTAGCTTGTATTAGAACTTCATTCCGTTTAATGGATGAGTAATATTCCATTATGTGTATATACTACATTTTGTTTATCTGTTCATTTGTTAATGGTCACTTAGGTTGTTTCTACCTTTTTTTTTTTTTAAATGTCGAGCCTTCTTTTTAATTTATTTATTTTTATTTTTGGCTGTGTTGGGTCTTCGTTTCTGTGCGAGGGCTTTCTCTAGTTGTGGCAAGCAGGGGCCACTCTTCATCGCGGTGCGCGGGCCTCTCACTGTCGTGGCCTCTCTTGTTGCGGAGCACAGGCTCCAGACGCGCAGGCTCAGTAGTTGTGGCTCACGGGCCCAGTTGCTCCGCGGCACGTGGGATCCTCCCAGACCAGGGCTCGAAACCGTGTCCCCTGCATTAGCAGGCAGATTCTCAACCACTGCGCCACCAGGGAAGCCCCGTTTCTACCTTTTGACTATTGTGTGTTGCTGCAATTAACACTGGCATACAAATATCTGAGTCCTTGTTTTCAGTTCTTGTGGGTTTATACCTAGGAGTGAAATTGCTGTGTCATATCATAATGCTATGTTTAGCTTTTTGAGGAACTACCACACTACCACGGCAGCTGCAACGTTTTTACATTCCCGCTAACAGTGTAGGAGGGTTTTAAATCCACATGTTTGCTAACACTTGTTATTTTCATTCATTCATTTATTTATATGTATCCTAATAGGTATAAAGTGGTATCTTATTGTAGTTTCCATTTGCATTTCCCCGATGACTAAAAATGTTGATATATTTTCATATGTTTATTGGCTATTTGTATATCTCTTTGTCCTTTTTTTGACTGGGTTGTTTGTCTTTTTGTTGTTAAGTTTTAGGAGTTCTTTGTGTATTTTGGATCTTAATCCCTTATCAGATATATGATTTGCAAATATTTTCTCCCATTTTATGTTCTTTGATGCATAATAGATTTTAATTTTGATAAGGTTCAATTTATTTATCTGTTTTTTCTTTTCTTGCTTATGCTTTTGACTTTGTGAGTAAGGATTCATTGCCATATCCAAGGTCATGAAACATTGTTTTCTTGTAAGAGTTAATGGTTTTAGCTCTTACATTTAAGTCTTGATCCATTTGGAGTTAGCTTTTGTTTTGTTTTTTTTGGCCACACGGCCTGTGGTTCTTAGTTCCCCAACGAGGGATGGAACCCGGGCCCCTGGCAGTGGAAGTGCAGAGTCCTAACCACTGGACCACCAGGGAATTCCCCATTTAAAGTTAGTTTTAACATCTTGTGAGGTAAGGTTACAACTTCATTCTTTAGTGCATGTGGAAATCCAGTTGTCTTAGGACCATTTGTTTTCTCTTTTCCAGCACCATTTGTTGAAAACACTGTTCTTTCTCCACTGAATAGGCTTAGCGTCCTTGTCAAGAATAGTATCTATAGATATATGGGTTATTTTCTGGACTCTCTGTTCTATTCCATTGGTCTATATGTCTATCCTTATGCTAGTACTACACTGTTTTGATTTCTGTAGCTTTGTAATAAGTTTTGAAATCAGAAAGTACAAGTCCTCTGAATTTTGTTTTGGTGGTTTTGGGCCCCTTGCAGTTCCATAGGAATTTGAGCATCAGCTTTTCTATTTCTTCAAAAACGTCTGTTGGAATTTTGATAGGGATTGAATTGAATCTGTAGATCTCTTTGAGTAGTATAGACATTTTAATAATATTAAGTCTTCCTACCTATGAACATAGAGTGTCTTTCCATTTATTTAGGTCTTTTAAAAATTTGTCAGCAATGTTTAAAGTTTTCAGCGTATAAGACTTTTACCTCATTAGTTAAATTCATTACTAGGCATTTTATTCTGTTAGATGCTATTGTGAATGAATTTGCTTTCTTAATTTCATTTTTGGATTGTTCACTACTGGTGTATAGAAACAAATAGATTTTTGTGTTTTGATCTTGTACCCTGCAACTTTCCTGAACTTGCTTATTAGTTTTAGCAGCTTTCTGTGGATTCTTCAGGATTTTCAATATATAGGATAATGTCATCTGCAAATATAGTTTTACTTCTTCCTTTCCAATTTGGATGATTTTTATTTCTTTTTCTTGTTTAATTGCTCTGGCTAAAACTTCCAGTACAATGTTGAATAGCAACGGTGAAAGTGGGTATTCTAGTTTTATTCCTCATCAGTCTTTTACCACTGAGTATAATTTTAGCTGTGTATTTTTTGTAAGTGCTCTTTATCATGTCAAGTAAGTTCCCTCTTATTCCTAGTTTTCTGGGTGTTTTTTTAAATGAAGAAAAGTTCTTTCATTTTGTCAAATACCTTTTCTGCGTCAATTAATATGATCTTTCCCCCCTTTTTCTATTAATGTGATATGTTACAGTGATTGGTTTTCTTACGTTGAACCACCCTTGCATTGGTTCCACTCAGTCATGAAGTATAATCCTTTTACTAGGCTGTTGGATTTGGTTTGCTAGTATTTTTTCAGTACGCGGGCCTCCCACTGTTGTGGCCTCTCCCGGTTGTGGCCTCTCCCGTTGTGGAGCACAGGCTCCGGATGCGCAGGCTCAGCGGCCATGGCTCACAGGCCCAGCTGCTCCGTGGCATGTGGGATCTTCCCAGACCCGGCCATGAACCCGTATCCCCTGCACCGGCAGATGGACTCTCAACCACTGCGCCACCAGGGAAGCCCTGCTAGTATTTTAAAATCTATATCCATAGGGATATTGGTCTATATTTGTTTTCTTCTGAGGTTTTTATCTGGCTTTAGTATCATGGTAAGGCTGCCCTCATAGAATGAGAGGAAGTGTTCCCTCCTCTTCTATTTTTTGGAAGAGTTTGAGAAGGGTTGGTGTTAATTCTTGTTTAAATGTGTGGTAGAATTCACCAGTGAAGCCATCCGGTCCTGACCTTTTCTGTCAGAAGGTTTTGTTTACTGATTCAATCTCATTACTTGTTATAAGTCTGTAGAAAATTTCTATTTTATCTCGAATCATTTAGGTAATTTGTGTGTTCCTAGAAATTTGTCAATTTCATCTAGGTTATCCAATTTGTTGGCATACAATTGTTCATGGTATTCTTTTATAATCCTTTTTATCTCTGTAAGGTCAGTAGTGATATCTCCACTTTAATTTCTGATTTTAATTATGTGTATTTTCTGTCTTTTTCCCTTGTCAGTCTAACTAAAAGTTTGTCAATTTTGTGATCTTTTCTAAAAACTAACTTTTGGTTTCATTGATTCTATTATTTTTCTATTCTCTATTTTATTTATCTCTTTTCTAATCTTTATTTTCTTTATTCTGCTAGCTTTGGGCTACTTTGTTCTTCTTTATTCTAGTTCCTCAAGGAATAAAGTTATTGATTTTAGGTTCTTTCCCTGTTTTTATTATTATAGGCATTTACATTTATAACTTTCTGAGCACTGCTTTCTCTGCATCTCATAAGTTTTGATATGTTGTCATTTCCATTCATCCTTGCTTTCTTGTTTGATCATTGATTAAGAGTATGTTGAATTTTCTGGTATCTCTTCTGAATTATTTATTTTTAGCTTAATCCCATGGTGGTTGGAAAATATACTTTTAAAGATTTCAGTGTTAAAATATTTATTGAGACTTGTTTTGTGGCCTAATATTTGGTCTATGCTGGAGAATGTTCAATGTGGATTTGAGAGGAAAGTATATGCTGTTGTTGGGTAGTGTTCTATGTATGTCTGTTATGTCTAGTTGATTTACAGTGCTGTTCATGTGTTCTGTTTTCTTGTTGATCTTCTGTCTGATTGCCTACCTATTATCAAAAGTGGTGTATTGAAGTCTCTAGCTATTATTATAGAACTGTCTAGTTCTTCCTTCAGTTCTGTTTATGTTTGCTTTATATATTTTGAGGCTCTGCTGTTGGTTTATATATGTCTATAATTGTTATATCTTCTTGATGGCCTTTTTCTCAATATATAATGACTTTTTTTTTTTGGTCTCTTTCAAAAATTTTTGGTTTAAAGTCTGTTTTGTCTGATTTACTATAGACATCCCAACTCTCTTTTGGTTACACTTTGTATGTAATTTCTTTTTATGTCTTTTCACTTTCAACACATTGGTATCTTTGGATCTAATGTGAATCTCGGGACTTCCCTGGTGGTCCAGTGGTTAAGACTCCATGTTCCCAATGCAGGCGGCCAGGGTTTGATCCCTGGTCAGGGAACTAGATCTCTCATGTCACAACTAAGAGTCCACATGCCGCAACTAAAAAAATCCCACATGCTGCAACTAAAGATTCCCCCATGCCGTGACGAAAGATCCCACATGCCGCAACTAAGACCCAGCACAGCCAAATAAATAAATAAATATTTTAAAAAAGTGAATCTCTTGTGTATATAGCATGTAGTTGGATCATGCTTTTAAATCCATTCTACCAATCTCTGCCTTTTCACTTGGAGATGTTAATCCATTACATTTAAAATAATTATTGATAAGGAAGGACTTACTTCTCTGCCATTTTACTATTTGTTTTCTGTATGTAATTTTAGCTATGATATGTCTTGGTGTGGATCTATTTGGGTTAATCTTGTTTGAGATCCTTTGTTCTTCCTGTACCTGGATATCTCTTTCCTTTTTCAGGTTTGGGAAGGTTTCAGCCATAATTTCATCAAATACATTTTTGACCCCTTTTTTTCTTTCTGGGACCCCTATAATGAGAATGTTGGTACACTTGATGTTGTCCCAGAGGTCCCTTAAACTGTTCTCATCTTTAAAAATTTGTTTCCCTTTTTGCTGTTCTGATAGGGTGATTTCCATTATTCTATCTTCCAGATCATTTATGCATTCTTCTGTATCACCTAGTCTACTGTTAATTCCTTTTAGTGTGTTTTTCATTTCTGTTACTGTATTTTTTTGGTTCTGATTGTCTTTTAAAAAATTTTTTTTAGTTCCTCGTTAAAATTCTCACTGTGTTTATCTGTTATCTTTCCTAATTCAGTTAGCACTCTTGTTACTAATTCTTTGAACTACTTATCTAGTAAATTATTTATCTTTGTTTCATTATTTGTTTTTTCAGGGTTCTTTTTTCATGTTCTTTCATGTTCTTTTATTTGAAACAAATTCCTCTGTCTTGTCATTTTGCTTAACTTTCTATCTATTAAATTAGGTGAAACAGTTACCTATCCTGGTCTTGAAGGGTGTCCTTGTGTGGGAATATCTCTATACAGTCTGTGTGTGCCCAGTGGCTTTGCTGGGAGAGTGGGTCTGACATGAGTATGAGTCATGTTTTCCCCTAGGGTGTGCTGGCAGCTATCACTGAGGGGGGCCTGGAGATGGAGGGGCTAGAGCCAGCCAGGTGTGAGGCAGGGCTCCTCCTCTGCTCACTGACCATCACCACCCTATTGGGGGTGGGGTCGGGTCCCAAGTTTCTGGAGTGGAAGCCCTGAGGCTCAGGTCCATGCTGTCTTGGTCCCCTCTAAATGTGTGCTTCCCCACCTCCCAGCACTGGTAGCTTTGTCCCAGAGAGGAGCAGTGCTGGAGCAAGAGGGGCTGGAGTGGGTATTTGGCATGGGTTGGGGTGCAGGCTGGGGTGGTCCCATCGTCAGTCAGAGCTCCAGGCCACTCCTGATTGGCTGCCTCCGTGAACACCAGCAATGGCTGCCCTCACCCTGTTCAGATGCTGTGTTGGGTCTGAGCTGGCTCTGTCCTCCACAGCTGCTCACTCTCTCTTTGGCTGTGGTAGCCTTCCCCTTAGTGTGGAGCTGTGCCTTGGAGCCAGTGGGCTGGAACAGGTGCTTAGCTTGGGCTGGGGTGCACACTTAGGTGACTGCGGGACATCGGCCAGAGTCCAGGGCAGTTTCTTCTGCCTTGTTTCGAGGGTAAGCAAGTGTGTGCACTTTTCATGAGTGGAGTCTAGATTTCCTACAGCCCCCCTGTCATTCCCACTGGTTTTCAAATCAGCTAGGGGGACTCGTTCTCCCAGTGTTGAACCCCAGAACTGAGGTGCCCAATATGTAGTTGGAACGCTTACTCCCCAGGGAGGATCTATGAGCCTATGTAACCTCCTTTCTCTTCTGTGTCCCCTCCCAGGGGTGCAGATCTTGGACTGCTTGCTTCTCTTCCCTTCTTATCCGATTCCGTGTAGATCTTTCTTACAGTCTTGGTTGTATAAGAGTCTTTCGGCCAGTCTCCAGTTTGTTTTTCAGTGAGAATTGCTCCATTTGTAGACTTTTTTTTTTTTTTGGTGAAGGGACGTACAGCATTTGTTGATTGCAGGGCCCGGCGAGAATTATGGGCAGCTATGCTCAAAAGGTCTGAACTGTGGATGTGTTCATGTGGGAAGCTGAGCTCCACATCCTCCTACTTTGCCATCTTGATCTCCTCCCATTTTCTGTATGTCTTATACTTTTTTTGGGGGTCCCTCATTCCTCTGTTACTGCCTTATTTTGTGTTTAGTTAATTTTTTATAGTGAACCACTTTGATTCTGTTCCCATTTCCTTTTGTATATATTCTATAGATATTTTCTTTGTGATTACTATGGGTTTTACATTTAACATTCTAAATTTATAACAATCCATTTAAAAACTCTGCTCTTAAACATTTCCATCCTCCTCCCTTTAAGTTGTTGTTGTCACACACATCTTTTTTCATTGTGTGCCTAGTAACATAGATTTATAATTATTTTTTAGGTATCGATCTTTTAAATCCTGTAGGAAATAAAAAGTGGAGTTATAAGCCAAAAATATAATACTTGTTTTTATATTTGCCCATGTCTTTATCTTATCAGAGATCTTTATTTCTTCACGTGGCTTTGTGTTACTGTCTAGTGTCCTTTCATTTCCATCTGAGGGACTCCCTTCGACATTTTTGTAGGACAGGTTGGATAGTACTGAACTCCCTCAGCTTTTAACAAGTCTGGGAATGTCTTAGTTTATCTCTCATTTTTTTTTTTTTTTATCTCTCATTTTTGAGGGACAGTTTTGCTGGACTTAGAATTATTGGTTGACAGTTTTTTCTTTCAGCCCTTTAAGCATGTCATCCCACTGTCATCTGGCTTCCGTGGTCTCTGATGAGAGATTGATTGTTACTCTTATTGAGGGTCTCTTGTACGAGATGAGTTGCTTCTCTCTTACTGCTTTCAAGATTCTCTCTGTTTTTTGACAGTTTGACTATAGTGTGTCTCATTGTGGATCACTTTGAGTTTATCCTGCTTGGAGTTGAGCTTCTTGGATATTTGGATTTGTAGATTTATGTTTCCTGTCACATTTGGGAAGTTTTTGGCTATCACTTTTCTTCAAATATTCCTTCTGCCCTTTTCTCTCTCCTCCTTCTGGGATTCCCACAATCCGTACGTTGGTCTGCTTGATGGTGTACCACAGGTCTCTTAGACTGTGGTCATTTCACTTTTCTCTTTCTGCCCTTTAGACTTGATAATTTCAGTGGTCCTGTCTTCAAGTTTGCTGATTTTATTTCTGCCTGTCCAAATATGCTGTTGAACCTCTCTAGTGAATTTCAGTTATTGTCCCTTTCAGCTCAATAATTTCTGGATATCTCAGCTGAGTGTCAGGAGTGTTAATGTGGTGTTATCCTGTGTTAATGAGATATCTTCACTCAGGCAGGATGGTAACATCAGTTTCCCTCAGCACTCTTTCTCTCAACCCAATAGCAGCTACTATCTGTCAAGCCTTAGGTGGCCTCTTTCTACACATGTATAGCCTAGCCATCAGCCACAGATTTACAAGGAACCCCTACACTGACCTCTTGGGCTCCTTACCTGCACATCTCGCTTTTTTTTCAATGACCTACCTCTCAGATTATAGCTGCTTTAGCTGCTCTGAACTCTGATCTCTGCCTCTTCAGCTCAGTAGGTAGTCCTGTCCTGCTCTATTTGGACTCCAGCTCTTTGAAACATGATTGGGAAATAAATGAATGAACTAAAAACAAACAAATAAATATTCCAGCTTTATTGTTGTTTATGGTGGGAGGGCTAGACTGTACTAGCTACTCCATCATAGAGGCAGCAGTTCCCCTCTTTCTGGATGAAATGGATTATGTGTTGGCAAAGACGTCAGGCAGAACTAGCTACTGTCTCTGATGCCGTGTTTGTCAGGTCTCTCTGAGCAATAGGACCATCACTTGTTAGGCTCTGCAAGTGAATAGATATGATGTTTTGTGTCCCCCCCCATCCTTAGTGTACTTCAAGTGAAGGGACTTCTACTACATGAGCGTCGATGGCAAGATTCTCTTGGACCCTGGAAGTCATTCACCTTATTGTTGCCAACAAATAAAGAGTGTGTTCATTTTCCATTAAAAACTCAGTTCTGCCTGCATTAGCCTGCTCTTTTGCAGCAAGGAGGTTAATGTTGCTCTGTTGCCTGGTGGAGGGTGGACGGGAGCACAACACCTTCAAGGTCTATTTGGCTTCTTTGCTGCTGTAAGTCATTAACATGTGGACCAGACTCTAGGCCTTGGGCCTGCAGGCTGAAAGCCATGTGGTAAACCACGTTCCAGCAGAGGAGGACACACAAGGGATGTCTTTCAGAGCATTAGGAAGGAGGCACTGCCAAGTCAAACACAAAAACACAGGAGTTACTCTGAGACATGCTATGCCTATAAAGGAATATAAAGTTTGGCGTCTCACCCTGCTCCAGGAGCCCACAGGCAGCTCATTCATTCAATAGACATTTGATGACTGCCTGTACTGAGCCAGGCCCTGGGTTGGGTTCCAGGGATACAGGGTAAGGGGAAGATTCATCAAGGATATGATGCTTAAGTTGGCTCCTGGGGTCAAATCTTGGTTCCAAAGAAAACTGAGGGAAAAAATTGCAATCAGCTCATCTTTCCATATTTCTATTTGAATAGAAGAACATACAAACTGAATTTATTTTCTAGAAAGGGATCCAGAGATTTCATTTTGGAGGCTGGGACACTGCTTTGAGGGGGACCTCTGGCCTTCTCTAACTCACCCACACACTCTTAGAATAGGCCCTCTCTAGAGCCCCTACCTAGTTGTGTTTCCATAGCTGAAGGCATGAATGAGCTCTGGCCTTTCTGGAGGGTTGAGGACTCTTTCTGATCTCACTCCTTTTCCTCTCTTCTCCAAGAAGTAGCTGTCTGAGCTTTAGGTGGCCCACTCCACAGGTAGGATTAGGTGTGGAACTTTGGACTCCATCCCTGGGCTACTCCTGGGACTGGACCCTCTCTTCTTGACCTCCTGGCACCCTCAGTCTGTAGGTGGGTTTCTGGTAGGTAGAAAAGGGGAATTTCTATTTTAGGTGCCATGAGCCTCACTCTGGAGTAAGGAGACTGCTGGCCAGGGTGAAAATTTGTGGGTCTGTGTGTTCTTTGAATAAGTGAAAACTACCACCCTCAAAAAAAGTCTTGGCATTTTCTCTGTAAATTCAGTTTCTGTTGAAGGGAGGTTTCTGCAGGATCTAATGGTACCAAGACTCCAGAGACTTCCTAGGTTTCCAAAGATGATTTCTGGGCTTCCTTTTTGTTAGTTTTACAAATACATCTCTGCCTTCTTTCCTCAGTCTCGTTCTTGTGGGCCCTCTGGCTTAAGGGGCCTGGAGCCATAGAATAAGGGAAGGTAGGCAGGGGTTTTTTGCCTGCTGGGTGTAGTTTTGAGGTTCTCTTGGCCACACTGGTGGATGAAGCTTCCAGTTTGGGGTTAGACACTGCCCAGGGCCGTATGCCTGGACAATGCCCTTACCATCCCCTGTCCTGGTTTCCCCATCTTCTCTCTCTGCCCCTCCCACCAGGTTGCACAGCCCTTTTTCCCTTTTGCCCACTGTCATGGGCATGATGGTAGTGCTCACATACACTGTGCCCCTCTATGGAGAGGCTTAGATTTTTGAGGAAACACAGATTTTTTGTGTGTGTGAGGGAGGAAAAGTCTATGATATTGTGGTTAGAATTAATTGTGATGGAAATTTATTGATTTAAAAATAAAACAATTAGGTCTGGAAAAGATAGCTTAGATGAGGTTCTCTAGGTGGAAATCTGTGGACTATGTGGTATGCTCTGTTTGTGGTTGGAATGGGGTTGACTTAGGAGGCTGGAGCCTGCCCTTCTGTGCAGAAGGAAGCTAGTCAGCACCACCACTAGAGGGCGACAGAAACCACAGCTGCCACCTTCCTGGGTGATGGATCTAACACCGGCTTGTTCTCCTCTCTCTGGAGAGTAGGTATGAATGCTAGACAAGAAAGGGGACACTGTTCTACAACCTGCTCTATTGTACAAAGCAAGTAAGCTGTTTGGGAACACTAACCAAGGTCACCAGGGTGTAATGGGACCAAGGCTTAGAAATGGTGCTTTGGACTCTCCAGGAATGTACCTGAAGGGGAGGAGGGTCGGGGGCAGGGAGACAAGGGGGAGTTCACAATTTTGACTCAGGCAAAACAAAAACAAAAACAACAAATAGATAAATAAATGAATAGGGAAAATATATGGAGCTGAGAGTAGTATTGGCCAAATGGATCCAAAGCTTTCCGATAGACCAGACTTCGAGGATCGGGTTTTCATGGTGCATGAACTGCTCTGAGCCTTAATGGGTTTGATTCCTCCCTTCTCGCTCTCCCTGCACAGTGAGAGGCGGCTTTTCTATAATTGGCCCTTGAAACATTACTACAATCGCTTTGTGGCCTCCTTCAGCTTATTTTTAATTACAAGCTCTATTGCATTGTTAAATTATTAACTCTGACAATTACTTATCTTAGCATTTTCTTATCTTGATGGAAATGAAAATAGCAAGGTCATGTTAGCTCACTTGTGGTTTTGGTCTGCTACCGCGAAAATTGAGCTGGATCAGCTCAGCAAATGTTTGCAGAGCGGCGAACCGAGTTTGCAGAGGGTCTGCTAGTGGAATGGTGCTGAGGGGGCTCTGCACCCACAGGTGCTTATTCTGGCTGGTTAGGGCCGGGCTGTCCCTGGAAGTGGGACCTGCTGTTGCAAGTGATGGTGTCGCAGGCGTGTGCAGCTTCTTCTGTAACCTTGAGGAAGGGTCCTGCTTGCAGGGCTCACACATGCAGAAGCTCTCAGTCCATTGATTGAGACAGCCAAGGCAAGGTCGGGAAGGGGAGCACGTCCCACTGCCTCTCCTGATGTGTCCCAGCTCTGCTCTGGCTCACGGTCCCCCTTCTGCTTTTCTAAGTCCCACTCATCTGAAGCCCTTTCTGGACCCCTTCTTCCCTACCCCTCTCAGCCCACACTGACCTCCCAAGGTGCTCACTGTATGACACACTGGCAACAATGACAGCAACTAAACAGCCACAGTAACAATGACTAACATGTATTGAGTGCATACTGTATCCCTGGTGCCTTGCCCGCAGTGGACTCTTGGCAAATGTCTCCAAATGCTGGCCATGGCAGGCCTCCTTGTCATGCTGCCTTCTGTCCAGCAGGGGGTAGTGTGACTACACCATAAAGGGGACCCTCCTTTACCTGCGTTCTCAGGAAAAGCGAAGCTTCAGAGTTTCTGTGGATCCAGAGTGCTTCTGGCTTTCACAGTGGGTCCAAAGGCTCCGACAGACAGTGAGGGTAAAAGGCTGCACAACGGTCACCGCTTGTTCCCCCCAGCCTCGGGCACTTGGGGTCCATCAGTCCCAACATCAAGTCATTCTATGTTCAATCCCTGGCTCTACTGACTTCATGGAGAGCAAAGGGCAGGCACGAACTTGGAGAAATGGCTTTGGCCTCAGTCGACAGCGGTGATTCCATGGCAGGTACTTGGCACCTTGCTTCCTTAGGGATACACAGATGGTTCCCAAATCAGACAGCCTCTTGGTAGGAACTAGAGATCGGGGGAGCGCAGATCCGCAGATGTGTTATACACATTAATGGATGGTACCGCTTTTGGGAGACCACTTGGCCCCATGAGGCAGTGGTTTCAGTGGGCAAATGTCTAGGCTGTCTAGAGTTTCTCAGGCAGAAGCCTGTGAGAAAGTCTCATCTTTCTCATAGCCTGGGAGCCAATTGTTCCCACAGTGAGAGGAAGAGGGGAAGAGGTGAGACTATTGGTGGGTTGTGGTTGTGTCATCTCCCACCTCTCTTACTTGCAGAGGACCTCGGTGAGAAGGTAAGGTACGAGCTGGCTCCCACTGTGGGCAATTTCTGTCGACCCAGCTCTGGCTGTGGTCTCATGCTTTGGAAAACAGGCAAGAGCTTCCCAGAAATGACTCCACTGACATTTCTGCCAATACTAGGGCCTGCTCAAGACTCTGAAAGCTGGTTCTTTACTTTAGGAGGGATTTTTGTGTCTGGTCCCCAGCACAGATAGGCTGGGAGATCTCTGACTAACTTCCGTGAGGAATTCAGATCCTGGGTCCCTCAGCACATCCCACATCTGAGTCTCTAGTTCCATGAATTTAAAGATCGATGTGGCTGCCCAACCTCTCGGCTTCTGAAGTGCTTTGGGTTCAGATGTTCAAAGCAGCCCTAAGTTATCTGTGTAGCTTCTCCAAATTCCTCCCCTATTCTCTAGGCCCCTGTGAAAAAATGCTAATCTATCACAGACTGCTCACTCCACCCCGAACCATCCACCAACTGGCAGCCAGAGGGAAGCGATCAATCAGAAAGTGTTCAAACTGTAAAATGTCTGTGCGTCCAAGGCAATGCCCACATTCGAGGCCTCTTGCTCCCCACCACCAGGCCTCACCCAAATTGGCCTTTACTCTAAAAGAGCTCAAGTTCAAGGAAACTGTGTCTGTGTGTGCATGCTAACTCCAAGTCTTTTTTCTTTTTTTTTGCGGTATGCGAGCCTCTCACTGTGGTGGCCTCTCCCGTTGCGGAGCACAGGCTCCGGACGCGCAGGCTCAGCGGCCATGGCTCACGAGCCCAGCCGCTCCGGGTATGTGGGATCTTCCCGGACCGGGGCACGAACCCGTGTCCCCCGCATCGGCAGGCGGACTCTCAACCACTGAGCCACCAGGCAAGACCATGTTGTTGTTGTTTTTAATATTTATTTATTTATTTTTGGCTGCGTTGGGTCTTCGTTGCTGTGCGTGGGCTTTCTCTAGTTGTGGCGAGTGGAGGCTACTCTTCGTTGTGGTGCGTGGGCTTCCCGTTGCAGTGGCTTCTCTTGTTGCTGAGCACGGGCTCTAGGGGCGCGGGCTTGAGTAGTTGTGGCATGCGGGCTCTAGAGCTCAGGCTCAGTAGTTGTGGCACACGGGCTTAATTGCTCTGCGGCATGTGGGATCTTCCCGGCCCAGGGCACAAACCCATGTCCCCTGCATTGGCAGGTGGATTCTTAACCACTGCGCCACCAGGGAAGCCCCTCCAAGTCTGTTTTGAGAGATTTGCCTTTCACTGCCCGAGTTGCTGCTGAGGAGGATACGTTCCCTAATTCCTCACCTGGTAGATCAGTTGGGGCCGTTTATGTACTCTGGTTTAAAATAATAATAATAATGGTAATAATAATAATAGTAATAATATGTGGCAGTTTTGAGCCCTTTACATTAGCTAGCTTCTTCTAATGGATTACCCAATTCAACTTTCACAAGAACTTTTTGATATAACTGCTATATATAATATAATACATATGATATTTTACACATATTTTATATACTATTTATAGTGTTCCCATCATATAAGGTAGAATCAGAGGTGTGGAGGGGTTAAATTGAAGGTGATCACGGAGGATGTCGCTGAGGCAGAATCTTGGGGAAGGGGATCAGAGGAGGCTGGCTGACAAACAGGAGACACGCTTCAGACCCCTCAACACCCCAGGTGCTTGCACCCACCTGATCTGGAGGGACCTGGGGCTTGGGAAGTACAGCATGACCCACCCATGACCCTCAAAATGCCCCTGTAGTCTACCAGTCAAAGAAAAGGTTCATGATGGTCAGGTGATACATGAGGCTTTGGACAATCGTCCTCTCACACTGGGTCCTCCCTACTCTGTGACGGCTCCTTAGTTTCTAAATGTGTAGTCAGCATCGATAAACCCAGCAGCTGGCAGAATCGTCACATTAGCACACATCACAGAATCTCACTGTGAAGTGAGAGCTAATACAGAATTTCCCTTTCCTACAGGGATGCTAGGCCAAAACCAGTATTGCATCCTTGCAAGGGGTAGAGGGCAGGGAGAGGATTTCAGAGATTAGCATCAAAAAGTCTTGAAAGAGGTAGAGAGAGTGATTTCTATCCCATGCCCATTTCACTCATGTATTTGACCCATGTGGAAAGTGAGGGGATCTTGGAAAATTACTATGGATTACCATAAACCTAGATTTTTTGGTAATTCTAGTTGTAGCCACTGTCCCAGTTGTGGTATCTTTTATTTACTTATTTACTTATTTATTTATTTATGCCTGTGTTGGGTCTTCATTGCAGAGTGTGGGCTTTCCCTAGCTGTGGTGAGCGGAGGCTGCTCTTTGTTGCAGTGCGTGGGCTTCTCATTGCCGTGGCTTCTCTTGTTGCGGAGCACGGGTTTTAGGGCATGCAGGCTTCAGTAGTTGTGGCACGCGGGCTCTAGAGCACAGGCTCAGTAGTTGTGGAGCACGGGCTTAGTTGCTCTGAGGCATGTGGGAGCCAGACAAGGGCTCGAACCCGTGTCCCCTGCATTGGCAGGCAGATTCTTAACTACTGTGCCACCAGGGAAGCCACAGTTGTGGTATCTTTATTGGAACAAATCAACACAGCCCCTGGCACCTGGTATGATCTGACAAGTACTTTTGATTTTACCTGTTAGGTACTGTTGACAGGGCACCTCTCTAGCGTTGTCTCAGGATTATGTCATCTTTTCTGGCATTTGCCATTATATAGACAGTAGAGATCTTGATCACCTTAGCATTCCACAGAACATCACACAGGTACATTGCACTGATGACAGCTTGCTGACTGGACCAGATACGCAGGAAGTACGTAGTATCTTAGAAGCCTTAGAAAGACACATATAAACCAGAGGATGAGAGATTAACCCTATGAAAATTCTTCGAGGCTTCTGGAGTCCAGTGGTTTTGAGAATATGGGGATATGCCCTCCAAAGTGAAAGAAAAGTTGCTGCGTCTTATATCCCTTGCCTTTCAAGAGGCACAATGCTTGGGGGGCCTTTTTGGATCTTGGAAGCAATATATACAACACTTGAGTGTGCTGCTCCGACCTATTTATTAATTTATAGACTTACAGTTTTGCAAGGAGCCCAGAGCAAGAGGAGACTCTGCAGGATGTCCGGACAGCAGCACAGATGCTCTGGGACTGAGCTTCAGGACCTAGTGAGTGCCTGTGGTAAATAAGGATGCTGTGTGGAGACTCTAGTAAGCCCCAAGAGGATAATCAGGGCAGAGACCCTTAGGGTTTTGAAGAAAAACCATGCTTTTTTATGCAAAGAACTATTCTCCATTTGAGAAACAGCTCCTGGCTTCCTACCAGGCCCTGGTAGACTAAATTCCTGACATCAGTAAACAGGCCACCTGAACTACCCATTGTGCACTGGGTCTTATTTGACCACAGCCATAGGCTGGGTTTCCATAGCAGCAATCCCTCAAGTGGAAGTGGTTGCTGAAGGAACTGGAAACTACAAGTAGGGTGCATGAGTAAGTAAGTAGATGTTCTTGCTGCATTGCTTCCTCTCCCTCAGTCCACACCTATGGCCAAATGGGGGAGTTTCTTATAACTACTTGAGTGAGAGGAAAAAAATGGACCTAGTTTGCAGAAGGTTCTGCAGGATATGCTGGCACATTCTGGAACAGGATTGCTAGGGTAGAGACAATGATAAGGAATATTTCTGAAAGAAAATGGTGAAGAGAAATCCTCCAAGAGGACAGAGCTTCAAGAACCACCTGTGGTTTTCCACCTTCTGTGGGCTCAGAGGTGGCCACAAGTAAGAAACTACTCTAATTAATGGGCAGTGGCTGATAGTTTGGCTGGATGGTCAAGGACTTGGAAAGAACAGGATCAGAAATTCGTAGAATTTACAGACAAGCAAAAGCTAAGAGAGTTCAGCACCTCCAAACCAGCTCTACAACAAATGCTAAAGGAACTTCTCTAAGTGGGAAACACAAGAGAAGAAAAGGACCTGCAAAAACACACCCATGACAATTAAGAAAATGATAACAGGAGCATACATATCGATAATTACCTTAAAGGTGAATGGATTAGATGCTCCAACCAAAAGACACAATCTCGCTGAATGGATACAAAAACAAGACCCATATATATGCTGTCTACAAGAGACCCACTTCAGACCTAGGGACACATACAGACTGAAAGTGAAGAGATGGAAAAAGATATTCCATGCAAATGGAAATCAAAAGAAAGCTGGAGTAGCAATATTCATGTCAGATAAAATAGACTATAAAATAAAGAATGTTACAAGAGACAAGGAAGGACACTACATAAAGATCACAGGATCAATCTGAGAAGAAGATATAACAATTATAAATATATATGCACCCAACATAGGAGCACCTCAATACATAAGGCAACTGCTAACAGCTATAAAAGAGGAAATCGATAGAAAATTAATAAGGAAACAGAAGCTTTAAATGACACAATAGACCTGATAGATTTAATTGATATTTATAGGACATTCCATCCAAAAACAGCAGATTACACTTTCTTCTCAAGTGCACTGGGACATTCTCCAGGATTGATCACATCTTGGGTCACAAATCAAGCCTCAGTAAATTTAAGAAATTGAAATCATATCAAGCATCTTTTCCAACTAAAACACTATGAGATTAGAAATCAGTTACAGGGAAAAAAACATTAAAAACACAAACACATTGAGGCCAAACAATACATTACTAAATAACCAAGAGATCACTGAAGAAATCAAAGAAGAAATCAAAAAATACCTAGAGACAAATGACAATGAAAACACGATGTTCGAAAACCTATGGGATGCAGCAAAAACAGTTCTAAGAGGGAAGTTTATAGCAATACAAGTGTACCTCAATAAGAAAAGTCTCAAATAAACGATCTAACCTATACCTAAAGGAACTAGAGAAAGAAGAACAAACAAAACCCAAAGTTAGTAGAAGGAAAGAAATCATAAAGATCAGAGCAGAAATAAATGAAATAGAAACAAAGAAAACAATAGCAAAGATCAATAAAACTAAAAGCTGGTTCTTTGAGAAGATAAACAAAATGGATAAACCTTTAGCCAGACTCAACAAGAAAAAGAGGGAGAGGACTCAAATCAATAAAATTAGAAATGAAAAAGGAGAAGTTACAACAGACACCACAGAAATACAAAGCATCCTAAGAGACTACTACAAGCAACTCTATGCCAATAAAATGAACAACCTGGAAGAAATGGACAAATTCTTAGAAAGGTATACCTTCCAAGACTGAACCAGGAAGAAATAGAAAATATGAACAGACCAATCACAAGTAATGAAATTGAAGCTGTGGTTAAAAATCTTCCAACAAACAAAAGTCCAGGACCAGATGGCTTCACAGTGAATTCCATCTAACATTTAGAGAAGAGCTAACACCCATCCACTATGGAGAACAGTATGGAAGTTCCTTAAAAAACTAAAAATTGAATTACCATATGACCCAGCAATCCCACTACTGGGCATGTACCCAGAGAAAACTATAATTCAAAAGACACATGCACCCCAATGTTCATTGCAGCACTATTTACAATAGCCAGGTCATAGAAGCAGCCTAAATGCCCATCGACAGACGAATGGATAAAGAAGATGCGGTACATATATACAATGGAATATTACTCAGCCATAAAAAGGAATGAAATTGGGTTATTTGTAGAGATGTGGATGGACCTAGAGTCTGTCATACAGAGTGAAGTAAGTCAGAAAGAGAAAAACAAATACCGTATATTAACGCATATATGTGGAACCTAGAAAAATGGTACAGATGAACCGATTTGCAAGGCAGAAATAGAGACACAGATGTAGAGAACAAACGTATGGACACCAAGGGGGGAAAGTGGTGGGGGTGGTGGTGGTGGGATGAATTGGGAGATTGGGATTGACATACATACACTCATATGTATAAAATGGATAACTAATAAGAGCCTGTTGTATAAAAAAATAAATAAAATAAAATTCAAAAATTCAAAAAAATAAAAGAAATTGGTAGACGTTTGGCTAAGAGGTGTACCTATATCTGTCTGTCTGTCTGTCTGTCTCTCTCAGGAAGAGCACAGGGCATGAAGATGGTTGTATCCCATGTGAATGCTCACCAAATTACATCCACTGCAAAGGAGGCTTTCGGTAATCAGGTGGATGTGATGACATGTTCTACAGAGTTAGTCAACCTCTTTCCCCGGTGGTCCCAGTGCTTGCTCAATGGGCCCATGAACAAAGAGCCCATGGTGGAAGGAATGGAGACCACACATGGCCTCAAAACCTGGGCTTGTCTGTTCCAAGGCTGATCGTTATCACCACCACTGCTGAATGCTTAACCTGCCAGCCACAGAGACCAATGCTGAGCCCCTGATATGGCACCATTCCATGGGCTGTTTGGCCTCTTCCATCATGGAGGGGACAGCAATTTGTTCTCTCTGAAATAGACAGGTATTCTGGGTATGGATTTGCCTTCCCTGCTTCCTGCCAGCACCGCCATTAATGGACATATAGAATGCCTCATTCACCAGTAAGATACGCAGATGACATTGCTTCTGACTAAAGAACTCATTTTGTTGTAAAACAAGCACAGCAATGGGTGCATGCCTACGGAATTCACTGGTCTTATCCTGTAACCCATTGCCGAGAAGTAGCTGCCTGGAAGTAGGTTGGAATATAAAATTGCCAATATTCAATAAAATAAGCAGTTTTAATGTTTCAACTCAATACAACAGTGGAATGGCCGAATGAAGATTCATGTATGGCACCGATTGGGAGACAACAACCTGAAGGATTGTATAAGTATACTGTCTTATGTGATGCAGTAGACTTACTCTGAATCAAGGACCAACTATGGCGCTGTTTCTCTTCCAGCCAGAACACAGGGATCTAGGAATCAAGAGGGTGAGTGTGGGAGTGGCTCCCATCACTACTATACCCAGTACCCCCCACTCTGATGATTTTTGCTTCATGGCCCTGTAACTTTGGGCTTAGCTTATTTTGAAGACTTGGTTTCCAAGGGAGAAATGCTTCCACCAGGCAACACAACAACCACACAGTGGAAGTGGAAGTTGAGGCTGCCACCTGGCCACCTTGGGTTCCTCATGACACTGAGCCAACAGGCAAAGAGTTGGTTTACTGCACTGGGTGGGATGATCAATCCCAATTACCAATAAATTCATTGTTTTGCTTAAGTTAGTTTAAGTTGGTTTTCTGTCCTTTGCAACAAAGATATACAATAGGAGCTCAATAACTACTGAATTATAGGTTAGCATCTCTCTATCTCTTTGGGTTGTTCCATAGGTGGGTCACAGAAAAGCACGTATAATTTCAGCTTTTTCTCTGGGTGGGAGCTTCCTGTCTTTGGCTTTTTTTTTGGCTGCATTGGGTTTTTGTTGCTGCGCGTGGGCTTTCTCTAGTTGTGGCGAGTGGGGACTACTCTTTGCTGTGGTGTACGGGCTTCTTGTTGCGGTGGCTTCTCTTGTTGCGGAGCACGAGCTCCAGGCACGCAGGCTTCAGTAGTTGTGGCTCGCGGGCTCCAGAGCGCAGGCTCAGTTGTGGCACACGGGCTTAGTTGCTCCGCGGCATGTGGGATCTTCCTGGACCAGGGCTCGAACCCATGTTCCCTGCATTGGTAGGCAGATTCTTAACCACTGTGCCACCAGGGAAGTCCAGGGAGCTTGCTGTCTTGAGGACACCTGGAGATGCTGTCCACTCCAGGAGGGATGAGAGGGCAACCTGGATAGAACAGCAGAGAACAGAGCCAAACTTCTGGTTGTCATTTAAAACATGAAAAATGAAAAAAAAAAAGAGCAATTTCACAGATATCAGTTTGTGTTTAATTCTTTTCCCCAAACTCTCCCAAGGATCTCTGGAAATTTGAAATTGCTTCTTTATTTCACACCTTTGACCAGGGATGGCTTAAGGTCCGAGTCAGAGCTCTAAATGAAGTTGCTTTTCTTCCCCCTTCTCCTTGTTACAATGTCCAGTGATGCCTATTTAATGGGTCAGAAATGAGGTCCCATGTGTCTAGGTCAGGGCTTTGAGAATCTTATCTGGTCGTACAACTTTCACTCAAAATTAAGGCACTGTGTGGTGAGGGGGATAAATAAACTCGTTAGGAAAGTTAACCAGCATCCTCGTTGTCACCTAACAGCATTCATTGTGTGTGTGCTTAGAATAATGTCTTTTCTACAAGCCAGATGAGAAGCTGCTCTAATGCACTTTCCTGAATTTGGCCTGCCACTCTTGTAAATTACCTGGCTTAATGAACTCTGGGATTCTGTTATCTATTTGGAAACTCCAGAGCTCCTGGAGAACCAAATCAAGTGCCTTAGTCTGGAGGAAGGGAAGGCAGGCTTAGAAGATTTACAGTTCCTTGAACATCATTATTAATGTCTGTTGTGTTTTGCAAACAACTTTCTAGTGGAATAAGTGCTTATGATGAGGCCATGGGCACTTTTTTTGATAAGTGGCCCTGAAATGATGACTACCAGGGCCCATAAATCACCTCCGGAAATCAACATGCCAGGATTATTCCCCCCCCACCCCCAGCCTGGCTGCATGTGGGCATCCTGCCAAGGCCCTCAGCAATCTTCTGGCCATTTACCAAGAGCTGCTAAAATAGTCATAATATACCCACCACCACCACCATGGCAGCCCACAAGTGTGGAGCAATTTACAGCTGACAGAGGGATTTGCTGGCCTCGTTTCGTCAGCTGCGATGTAGAAACGGAGGCCCGGAGAGGTCAGCCAGGAGTGAGGGCCAGAAACAGAGTGGAGCTGGGCCTCCTGACTCACTTCTACTGTCTTTGCTCCCTACCACTGGGACAATTAATTTTATGTGTTGGCTTGACTGACCATGGTGCCCAGTCATTGGTTCGAACATTATTCTGGGTGTTTCTGTGAGGGTGTTTTTGGAAAAGATGAATATTTGTATCGGTAGACTGAGTAAGGCAGACTGCCCTCCCCAGTGTGGACGGGCCTCATCCAATCTGTGGCTGAACTGACTAGAACAAAAGGCTGACTCTCTCTTGAGTAAGAGATTCTCTTGCCTGATGACCTTCGAACTGGGACATCAGATTTTGGCTTGCCAGCCTCCATAATCACATGGCCAATTCCTTAAAATTAGTCTTTCTCTCTCTGTCATATATATGGGGGTTGGCTGTAACATGTTACGGCAAACCCTGAATCAACTTTTTGGCCAGCCCCAATGTGAACTTCCTATTGGTTCTGCTTCTTTCTCCTCATGTAGTTATACTACCTGCCCTGACGGCCAGTCCCTGAGCTGAGGTATGGACCTGAGCTGGGGGCTACAAAAAGGCTAAAATTGGTTGTTAAAGTAAAGGTTAAAAAACTTAAAAGAATTTGTTTTTAATTGTGTTAAAAAATGCATTACATAAAATTTACCACCTTGATCACTTTATTTTTAAAATTTTATTTATTTATTTAATATTGGAGTATAGTTGATGTACAATGTTGTGTTAGTGTCAGGTGTACAGCTAAGTGATTCAGTTATACATATACATGTATCTATTCTTTTTCAAATTCTTTTCCCATTTAGGTTATTACAGAATATTGAGCAGAGTTCCCTGTGCTATACAGTAGGTCCTTGTGGGTTATCTATTTTAAATATAGCAGTGTGTACATGTCAGTCCCAAACTTCCAGTCTATCCCTTTCCCCCGCCCCATATTGACTATTTTAAACTGTACAGTTCAGCATTGTTAAGTATATTCACATTGTTGTCTAAAGTTTTGATTTCAACTGGGCTAGATAGGGCTTTTTCTTTTTAATTTAATTGAATTTATTTATTTTATACAGCAGGTTCTTATCAGTCATCCATTTTATGCACATGAGTGTATACATGTCAATCCCAATCTCCCAATTCATCCCACCATCGCCCCCCACCCACGTTCCCCCCTTGGTGTCCATACGTTTGTTCTCTACATCTGTGTCTCTATTTCTGCCCTGCAAACCGGTTCATCTGTACCACTTTTCTAGGTTCCACATATATGCGTTAATATACGGTATTTGTTTTTCTCTTTCTGACTTACTTCACTCTGTATGACAGTCTCTAGATCCATCCACGTCTCTATAAATGACCCAATAGATAGGGCTTTTTAATACCTGAAGATGAGATCACCCTTACAACGAGAAGTGACCCCAATAGTTATGGGATTTGCCCGAGATGGCTCTGAGCGACAGGAAAGGAGATCCAGTGGAGTGTGTTTGGAGGTAGGGATGAGAGGAAAATAAAAAACAAAGCTCCTGGCTGTTTGCCTCTGTGGAGCAGAGGCCTTTCTCTAAACCAGGAACAGAGCCAGCTGCAGCGCTGTGATAACATCAAGGTGAAGTGGGGCTGAGGAGGCAAAGGAGGCTTGCGGGGAGGCGGTGGCTGAGCCGAATGCTGAGGGGTGGTGGGATCTGAGCAGCTGAAGAGGGGAGGGATGGGGGGGCGTGAGGCAGAGAGCAGCGTGGGTGAAGGCCAGCCCCGGCCTGCACACCGGCCTCCCTGCTGCAAGGATAGCGGTCACATGGCCTTGGGCCACGTCTACCATGGTGACCATACACGTTCCCACCAGCCTCTGCAGCGCCAAGCCCTGGCCAGGCTCTGAATTCTGGAGAAGTGCCGTGCCCACCCCCAACTCCCCTTGAGCTTCCAATCCACGCCTGAGAAGCAGCATTTTATACATAGCCGTGTTGACAAAACCTTAAATATCACACCTCTGGGAGCTTAATTACCCAGTGGCAGAACTGAAAGTACCATCTGGGGTGTGACTAGTGGGGCTGGCAGTGCAGGGAGGGGCAGGGGGTCTGAAACATGGCAGACTGCCCTGGCTCCATGTGCCCATCCCCCCACCTGCACCCCCTCCGCCCCATGCCCTGATCATTACCAGCAGGCCTGGCCTGAAGGAGGTGGGTAGGAGCCCCTGGGAGCAGCCTTTGTCGACACAGAGGGAAGTACCAGCCCAGCCCCCTCTTGTGGTCCTACCAGTTCCCTGTCCCTCATCTGATCAGGCCTCGGGGTCCTCCGTCCTGACTGGCTTCTTCTTGGAGACCGTGAGATGGCAGAGGCCACAGCAGGGGCAGTTTTGGGAGGAGCCAGCTTCTGGGATCAGGCCTGGGACCGTGCTCAGAGGATTCTACTTGAGCAATTCACTTAAGAGGACCACGTCCAGCCTGCCTGCTCTCAGCAGCCCCCCAACCCTCCACTATGCTTTCCACACCGTGGCCCCAGGCGCCTTCTCTTGGGACCTCACAGGCACCAAGCCCGGGCTGCACACAGCGCTCCTCTCCCTGCCCAGAGCGCCCTCCTCTTCCTGTTCTCCTAACAGCCTTTCCCTGCTACCCTTCTCATCCCGACCTCAATTCTGCAGGTGAGCACCCCTGCCCTGGTGGAGGGCAGCCCCCAGGGCACACTCACGAGGCACTGTGTTTTTCTTGGGTACCTCATATTCTAATCGTTATTGCGTCCTCCTTGGTGTTGTTGTTGGCTGCATGTCTGCCACCTTTGCGAGGCTGTAGGCTCCACGAGGGCAGGGGCAGTGTCTGGCTTGTTTCTCCCTATATCCCCTTGCACAGGGCTTAGCACACAGTGGGTGTGCAGTGAGTGTGCAATGAATGAAAGAAGGACTATCTAGCAGAGCCCACACTTGTCTAGGGCCAGAAGCACCCACATCCCACAGCTGAGGCCTCCCTCCACCTCCCTGGAAACATCTGGCAACCTCAGCAGCTGAGGCCAGCAGAAGGAGATGGAAGGGTCAGCTGAGACCTCTCTGAGACCAGGGTGTATGAAGCACATAGAACAAGAAGCACTGGGCTGAGGTCTTTGGCCAGCAGGACTGTAATGGCAGCAGGGACGATGGATACGCATTGGTTCATGGTCGGTGCCATCGTGTCAGCCACTCCGAGTGGTCCAGAGGGTCGGGGAGACCACCTATACCCACAAAGCAGGCTGTGGAGGGGCGGGACCTGCTGGGGAGGGGCACCTGCGCAGTGTAGGCTGCCAGGCTTCAGGAGGGGATGTGCGAGGCTCCAGGGTGTGTCAGGAGACAGAGACGAGGATGCAGGGAAGATGCAGGGATTGGCCTCCGTTCTCACAAAAGCCTCAGCCTTTCCTGATGAGTCCAGGCTTTGCTGCCCACACCGGCAGCCTGATGGCATGGTCATTTAGATCCTCTGCCAGAGAGGTGGAAGTCTGGCACCCCTGGGCAAGCCACAGCCCAGCAAGTCCTAGGGGCAAGGCAGAGGACTGGCCAGCAGAGGCAGTTGGTCCAGACAGGGCAACAGGTCTTCACAGTTTGCAGGGCTCAGAGGTCTGAGAGGAGGAGGGTGGGGGAGAGGCAGGGAGGGGAGGAGACGGAAGGGAGTGGGAGATGCCCATGCCTCATGGTCACTGGGACAGGCCTGGTCAGGCACGTGCGTGACCCCAACGCTCCCCCTGGGGATGCAGGGCCTAGGCTGGTGCCAGGGCAGGGAGCCTTTTGGTCCAAGCCACACATTCACAGCCACCTCTTCACATTTAGGCTTTAGGAATTATTCCAAGTGAGGTTTTAATGTTAAAAGCAGTAATTTGTTCAATGTAAGCATTTAAAACCTGCCACAGGTTTACAGCTCTATCTTGGCATGTCTTTGGTTTTTAATCAGAGGACTAGAAAAGTGGAAGTGGTCCAGGCCTCTTGGCCATGGGCAAGCCAGCTGAGAGGGCCTTTCTCAGGGACAGAGACCTAGGTGCAGCCCCAACCTGTACACTTTTGTTGGGTGTCTCCCCTTGCTGGCTTTGCTC
>NW_020173206.1:800798-841981 GCF_003031525.2 Neophocaena asiaeorientalis asiaeorientalis | reverse complement strand
CCATGGAGAGAATGTAAGGATGTTTTCACTGCTTCTTGTTCACCCTAGGGTGACGGGGATGCTGAAGGACAGATGAGAATGACAGCAATTTATGGGTCACATATACTCCCGGCCTGGGGAAGGAGGAGACAGCACACCAGGCAGGGCCACACGGGGGCTGCGTGTGGGAACAGAGTGGACAACCAGGCTTTATGAGAGGCAGGTTTTATAGCATCAAGAGGGTGAGGTGGCCCCTGTTCCAGTGGGAGGATGTGATTGGCTTGTTTGAGTAACTCAGTGACTGGCAGGGAACTGAGCGCTGCTACTCAGGGATAAGCAGGAACTATGGCTGGCCTCTGTGATGGGAAAGGTTGTTAGCCAGGAGACCTTATCTGTGGGGCAGAGTGATGAGAGGCAATGCGGTTAGACCATTCGAGACCCTCCCATTTTCACCAGCTGTCGGGCAGCACATAACGTCAGGCCTTGATTTCAGGTTGTAGAGCTCTTGCCGAAAGTACAGGGACTGACACAGGCTGAGACTGGGCAGATAGCCACGTGTGCAGGGGGCTCAGTGAGAGCTTGGGACCGATGAAAGTTCTCCTCTAGCTGGCATGTTGCTGTGGATGCTTCTTGAAGCTGTCCCTGCCGTGTTTAGACCAAATCAAACGTACTCTCACTAGAGCACAACCCTGTTTTTCTGACCTGATGGAGAACACATATATGGGTATCCTTGGACCAGGGGTCCCAAGGCCAGGAGCCTAGCCACCTGGGAGACAGACTGACCTTGGTAGGGGAAGGCTCAGGCTCCTGGGAAGAAGGAAGCCCCTCAGAGTGTCCACTGCTGCCCCCCCCCCCAACCCCCAGACTCTGGATCCAGGCTCCTGGAGGGCTTTGGGGAGCCAGGGGCAAGATGGAGAGATATGGCCCAGAGTCACACATTCCAGATCTCCATGGTTCTGCCCTCTGGTCAGGACCTTTGTCTCCATCTTCTCGCAGTGATGCGTCAGCCCCTTGCAGTGTGTGCTTCACTGCAGCAGCCTCTCTACCCTCCCCGCAGGCTTGCTGCTCTGCCCTGCTCTGTGCCAGACCCCAAGACCTCACCTGAGCCTTCCTGGAGCTCCTTCTGGGGTTCCACCTGCCCTTCCATAGACCTTTTCGAATGCCACATACACTGAGCATCTGTCCTCAAAGGCCCTGGTCCCTATTACCCCTTCCTGAGTTGTATGTAAAATACAGGATGCAGGGACAGTTAATTTGAATGTGGATCAGTTTTGTTCTCACTGGAACATTTTGATCCATTTTCCTAAACCTGGGAAGGGGCTGGTGGTTTGGTTTGCAGGTTTTACAACAGTAGAGATGGTGCCCCAGGCCTAGCCATTCCCTAAGGATGGGTAAGACCTCAGGGAGGACGGTGTGCCAGATGGGCCTGGCAGAGGTCCACCCTTGATGACACATCGGGGGTGACCAGGGAAGACCGAAGATGTTAGATTCTTCCTGAATTATCCCGCTCTGTGCAGGAGCCCCAAGAATACTGCACAACTCTAGGGAGGGGAAGAGGCTTCCCTAAATCCCGACGGATGTTGGATTGCTCATCAGCCTTGGTGAGTGGCACGCTCGTGAAACACTGCAAGCTCATTTTATTCTAGGCAACTTGTCTTAGAAAATTTGGAAAATATGGAGAAGTACAAAGACAACCAGCCTCAGCCAGGGGTCAGCCCGACCGCCGTTTCGGTATCTTACCCTGCAGTCGCACCTTATGTGTGTTAGCTGTGGGTATGTCCAGTTTACAGGACGGGCGCTCACTACAGAGAGGGCTGTACTTCTGCCTTTGGGTTAACAGCGGCACGATACTGCACTCTGTGGCTCTGCGATCACATAACACTTTCCCTATTTCGGGTAATTTGGGTTGTTTCCAGTGTTTTGCTATTGTGGGTAATGCTGCAGTAAATATCCTTGTTTGTCAAACCGTATGTATGTTTCTGATAAAGTGATTTGTCAAGTGTTACCACATAAAGCCCCCGCTTGGGAGTCAAGGGGTCTCTGACGTAGAGGTCCAAAGCCAGAGGCAAATGCCCATCTTCGGAGCTCTCTTCCACTTAGAGCTGAACTTCCCTTTACCTACGTGATCTCATTCAAACCTTCCTCACGGCCTTTTAAGGACACCCTTCCTGCCCCCACTGGACAGATGAGGGAACCGAGGCACAGACAGAGCCAATTAATCGCCCAAGGCTACAGAGTCGGTCAGTGGCTGTGCTGGACTTAAAGACAAAACAAACAAAAGCAAACGGCCCATGCAGTGCAGAGAGGGGCTCTGGCCTGAATGTGGATCTGACGTCTCTAGAGGCGGCTCCTGGGCGCCCACCGCTGCACTTCGCTTTCTCCCCTCGTGTTTCACACACCCCAGCTTTCCGGTGGGTATTTGGACGCTCCCAATTCAGGACTGTTGAGGCTCACACTTCCTCTGCATTTGTTCAGCTCAGAGCTGCTGTCCACCTCCACCTACCTCATCTGAGCAGCGAGAAGGAGCCTTGAAAATGCCACTGGAGCAGGGATGTCATGCTCTCAGGTGGGGGCCCCTCAGTGACTCATGGTTGGGCTCCGAGCCTCTGGAAACACTCCTCTTGGCAAGGGGGTCACTGTGGCCGACGGAGCTTTGTGAGCCCCAGTCCCTGCCTGAGCTACCCAGGAACAGAGCTCCCCCTGGTGCTTCCGGAAGGACCCCCATGGTCTTCCACAGCCTCCACAGATGCTCTGAGGAGTGAGACCCAGGCTGCAGGTGGCACTCAGAAGTCCGCAGTTGCCACCACACACTCTGGGCTCTCCCCAATCCCAGGATCCTGCAAAGCTGCTGGGCCACCTTTCCAGAAGATTCTTCCTGCCAAAGCCTGAGGTGCTGACGAAGAAGAAGCAGAGTGAGACCATGATGCTGGAGAGCGTGTGCATGGGGGGCGTCGTGGGTCAAATTGTTCAGGTGTTACCACCATCGTGTAACTAATGGGAAAACTGAGGCTGCATGGGGTGAAGTGACATGTCCACGATGCCACAGGGCTGGGGTGTGACCCTGGCTCTCCCTCCTGGAGTCCAGGCCTTGTAGCCTGGATCAGTGAGGAATACTAGTACTTGTTAATTTTGACATTGAAAAAGAAAACAGCCGGCCCATCCAGCATTTTCCAGAATGTGCTCTGAGATTTTTGGACCCTCAAGTTGCTTTGTGAAAAGTCTGCAAGCTCTGGTCTGTTGCATGGGGGCATAAGGGAATATGTCACAAACACATATATCAGCATCTCTGAGGAGACCTGCAGTAAGGCTGCCCTTTTAACTTCCCAGAGCACTGGGCTTCCCTGTGGGTTTGGACCTTGGAAGCCTCTTTCCCTATGTCTTCCCTTCGTTTCTCGTAATGAATAACCATCCTGCAGTAGACGACTTGGACTCCATCAATTCTTTGGTTTCTCCTTACAAGAAAAGCCCTCACTTGCCATTTCCAGATGATAACTGGAGGGGAGGAGGGGACAGGGCAGAAAAGTCATGGCAGAGCCTCAGATCTGGCACCGAATCCTCCTGGGCTCCTGGACTCACTGATCCTCTCAGGAAGTGCTGGACTCCCCAGGAGGGCGGGGCCCCGGGGTAGCCGGGAGCATGTGTGGGTGAGGAGAGAGCCGGGTTCTGTGGCGGGAGCTGCCCTCCTAAGCCAAGTGGAGCAGATTGTGGTTAGTTATTTGTTTTCCTGGATAGCACTGCCTACCCCTACCTGCAGTTCCTGGGCCTGATTACATTACCCCTCTCCGTGCAGATTCATCTCAAACCTGTCTGATGCTTCTCCAGAGAGCTCCATCTGGTTCCTGCACCGTTGCTGACAGGTGGCTAACACAGCTCTCCCGAGCGCCCTCAACACCAGGAAGCATCGTCTGCAGAACTGACTTGGCTTTTAGGTCATGTTTCCGTCTCCCAGTTGTGTGTTTGCCACGACCACAGACATCCGTATGAAAATGGAATCCGTGTTTGTAAGGGCTCATCTGCTCGGGCTGCCCGAGAGGAGGCCCTGGGGGGCACTCTGCCAGCCCGGCAACAACCCACACGGCTCCACGGCTCCCCATGCCAGGCTCCCTCGGCCTCTGAAAGCGTGGGATTCAGCCGGGAGTTATGGCCTGAGTGGGCCTCCCTGGGCCTCGGGAGCATCTGCTTCAATGTGGCGCCATCTCCAAGCATCTGTCCAGGCCTGGGCTCAGGCCTCGCAGGCTGCGGGCCCCATCGTGGAGACTTGGCAGAGGATGGGGCCAGCCTGCTGGGCTGGGAAGGGCCGGTGACTATCAACAGGCCAAGGGGGTTAGAGATGAGCCACCAAAAAGGACATTGAGTGAGGTACCAGGGCCTGGGTGAGAGCCAGCACAGGTCCTGGCCTGACGCAAATAAGCAGGGAGCGTGTGTCTTTTCCTCCCATGTGAGCACGGACCTTTAGTGTTTGGTGTTTTCAGGGTGGGTATTAGGGACTGAACATTTGTGTCTCCCCAGAATTCATGTGCTACGGCCCTACTACACAATGTGATGGTATTTGGAGGTGGGGCCTTTGGGAGGTAATTAGGTTTAGACTAAGTCATGAGGGTGTGGACCCCATGATAAGATTATTGCCCTTATAAAACGAGGACAAGACATCAGAACTGCCTTGCTCCACCATGTGAGAACACAGTGAGAAGGAAACCAGGAAGAGAGCCCTCACTAGAACCCAACTTTGCTGGCGCCCTGATCTCAGACTTCCACTGGAGGGCTCTGAGCAGAGCAGTGACAGAGCCTCACCCATGATTTTTTTTTTTTTTTTTTTGCGGTATGCGGGCCTCTCACTGTTGTGGCCTCTCCCGTTGCGGAGCACAGGCTCTGGACGCGCAGGCTCAGCGGCCATGGCTCACGGGCCCAGCCGCTCCGCGGCATGTGGGATCTTCCCGGACCCGGGCACGAACCCGTGTCCACTGCATCGGCAGGCGGACTCTCAACGACTGCGCCACCAGGGAAGCCCTCTCACCCATGTTTTGACAGGAGCACTTTTTGTTGAGAATGGACTGCAGGGCCAGGGGTGGAAGCAGGGAGGCCTGTAGGGAGGCTGGCTCAGTGTGATCCAGGGGAGAGATGGCAGTGGGTGCCTGGACCAGGGAGGAGGTGGTGGAAGGAGTCAGATTTTGAAATATTTGCTGACCATTTGGATTTGGAGGGAGAGAGAGAGGGAGTGAGGGAGTTTGTGGTGTATGCAAATGGAAGAATGGATTTCCACTGAGAGGTGGACGATGTAGGAAGAGCAGGCTTCCAGCCAAAAGACAGCATTTCCATCCTGGAAGGGAAAGATTTGTGATGTCCATTAGAAATCCGAGTGAGGCTGTTGAGTGACCCTGGAGCTCAGGGGTGAGTCTGGCTGGAGAAATCAAGCTGGCAAGGTCAGCAGACGGAGCGCATTTAAAATCACGAGACTGGATGGTATCACGAGTGCAGGAATGTTGGTAGAAGAGAGAAGATGCCTGCAGCTTCTGTCCTGAGCTGGCCAATGTTAAACAGTGGGAGAGATGGGGAGGAACTGACAAAGATTCTGAAAAGAAGGTACCAGGGAGGTGGGAGGAAAACCAGGAGGACGAGTTTGCTGGAAGCTAAGATGTGTTTTAGGGAAGAAGCCTATTGCATTTTTCATTCCTCTGGCCACAGTGTTTGGTTCACACACATGACCCAAGTTGGTCTAATTGGAGCACATTCAGGGCTCTTAGTGAAATTATAAAGAATAAGAAACATACTCTCTTTTGCCTCATGGTTCTTAGCTGGGGGATGAGCCTGAAGCTATTGGTAGCCATTTTACCCACTGGAGTGAACAGCCAGCACAGAATCAAAACCGCAGAGACACAGAAGGAGACAGACCTCTGATGACATCATCTCTGCCCTGGATCCAACCATGCCTGAAACCCCTAGACTTTTAGTTTCCCACTTTTGCTTACATCAGTTTGAACTGGATTTCTGAATTTGCAACCAAAAGTGTTTTTTTTTTTTTTTTTTGCGGTACGTGGGCCTTTCACTGTTGTGGCCTCTCCCGTTGCGGAGCACAGGCTCTGGATGTGCAGGCTCAGCGGCCATGGCTCATGGGCCCAGCTGCTCCACGGCATGTGGGATCTTCCTGCACCGGGGCACAAACCCACGTCCCCTGCATTGGCAGGCGGACGCTCAACTACTGTGCCACCAGGGAAGTCCACAACCAAAAGTTTTGACCAAAGCAGTAATGTGCCCCTTCCCTAATACCATCCACGGGGAAAACATGCCCCACTGAAATTGTGAGGCTCCTTTCCCCCATGTTGAACACCTGTTCCATGTGGCACTGAGCCCTCTGTCATAGGGACATCTTACAGTAGTCACCTTTATCTGAGGTTGAGCAAAGAGAGACCGAGGAGAAAGCAATGGAGAATCCCTGGAGAGGAATTTTTGTTTGGTGGTTTATTATTTGCTTAGCTTTTTATTATTTAAAAAGTTCTGGGCTTCCCTGGTGGCGCAGTGGTTAAGAGTCCGCCTGCCGATGCAGGGGACACGGGTTTGTTCCCCGGTCCGGGAAGATCCCACATGCCGCGGAGCGGCTGGGCCCGTGAGCCATGGCCGCTGAGCCTATGCGTCCGGAGCCTGTGCTCCGCAACGGAAGAGGCCGCAACAGTGAGAGGCCCGCGTAATGCAAAAAAAAAAAAAAAAAAGTTCTTATTATTTTAAATATTTGTTAAATTGAAAATGTTTATTATTTTTATTATTATTTGCTTTATCAATTAGTTTTTTTAAAAAAGGGGCAGGGCTTCCCTGGTGGCACAGTGGTTAAGAATCCACCTGCCAATGCTGGGGACATGAGTTTGAGCCCTGGTCCGGAAAGATCCCACATGCCGTGGAGCAACTAAGCCCGTGAGCCACAACTACTGAGCCTGTGTGTTGCAACTGCTGAAGTCCTCGCACTAGAGCCCGTGCTCCACAACAAGAGAAGCCACCGCAATGAGAAACCTGCACACATGCAACAAAGAGTAGCCCCTGCTCACTGCAACTAGAGAAAGTCCGCGCGCAGCAACAAAAGACCCAATGCAGCCAAAATAAATTAAAAAAAATAAATCAATTTATAAAAAAAATAAGAAAGGGCGGCATGACAGGATTGTACCTGTACTTTGGACCCCAATGGCTGTGATAAAGGTGAGCTGGAGGGGCTGAGGCTCCCGGTGTGGGGAGGGGTAATAGGAGGATGGGCCCCTGAACACGGGAATAGGCAGGGTGATGGGTTCAAGAGAAGGAGAAATCTTTAAGAGTTGTGACATATTGACCTGAGGGGATGTGTGGAGAATGGAATCGAGGACTCCTGTTTATTTTGCTTTTGTTTTGGCAAAAGCAACTGGGTGGACAGGGAAGAGCCACTGAGTCAGATAAAGGGTTGAGAGAAACCAGCCCCCGGAAGGGGTAAATCCTGGCCCTGGCCCTGAGGCCCCCTCCCCAGACTATTAATCTCTTGCTGTATCTACATGTTTGCTTTTCTTTTAATATGATTTTTAAAAAATATTTATTTATTTATTATATAGTTTTGGTTGCATTGGGTCTTCATTGCTGCGTGCGGGCTTTCTCTAGTTGTGGCCAGTGGGAGGTACTCTTCATTGCGGTGCGCGGGCTTCTCATTGCGGTGGCTTCCCTTGTTGTGGAGCACGGGCTTTAGGTGCGTGGGCTCAGTAATTGTGGCTCGTGGGCTCTAGAGCGCAGGCTCAGTAGCTGTGGTGCACCGGCTTAGTTGCTCCTCGGCATGTGGGATCTTCCCGGACCAGGACACAAACCCGTGTCCTCCACATTGGCAGGTGGATTCTTAACCACTGTGCCACCAGGGAAGCCCTACATGTTTGCTCTTGAAGGGCATTTTTTCCTCCATGCCTTGGAGTTACTTAATTCATTAGTCCTTCATCATTTATGTCCTACTTCATTATGTTATGATTTAAAAAAAATAATTAATTAATTTTTGGCTGTGTTAATTAATTAATTAATTTTCGGCTTCCCTTATACCAGGGAAGCCCCATTATAATCTTTACAGTTGTTAATTTGCATTTCATTTCCTGCAGTGACAAAAAAAAACCCTACCCGTGAAAAATGTTATTGTTGTAAATATTAATACAAGTCACAAATGATCACCATCCAGACCCCATTTCACAGAGCAACAGCTCCCTTTGTCTGAAGCTGGGAGGATTCAGGGTAATTACCAAAAGCAAGAGCTCTGCATGCCCTGAAGCTGAACGAGCAGAACCAGTCACAAGCCCTGAGATAATGTTAAAAGAGGCAGAAAAAACAGCACTTGTGGGAACTTCCCTGGTAGCGCAGTGGTTGAGAATCTGCCTGCCAATGCGGGGGACACGGGTTTGAACACTGGTGTGGGAATATCCCCCATGCCACGGAGCAGCTAGGCCCGTGAGCCACAACTACTGAGCCTGCTCTCTAGAGCCCGTGACCCACAATTACTGAGCCCGTGTGCCACAACTACTGAAGCCCACGGACCTAGAACCCATGCTCCACAACAAGAGAAACCAGTGCAACAAGAAGCCTGCGCACTGCAACGAAGAGTAGCCCCTGCTCGCCGCAACTAGAGAAAGTCCTCGCGCAGCAACAAAGATCCGATGCAGCCAGAGGGGGGAAAAAAAAGCACTCGTGGATGGCCACAACCCACTTGTGCACCTAGTGCCACTCCTGACATAGACCCCACGCTGCTGCACCTGAGTGGCTCAGAGGCGAGAGGGATAGATGGCTGCCTGCATGCCCTGGGGGTTGGGGAGAGCCCCATTGTCCAGGAGGACAGAGGAGGAGCAAAGCCAAGGTGAGGTCCTCCCTGGAGGAGAGCCAGGGAGAAGGGGGCCCTGGGAGGGAAGGAGAGGGTGGGCGGTGGGTGAGCTGCTGCATGTACTCCAGCCCCAAGCCCCTCAATTCCTTCTCTCCTGGTCCAGAGCAGGACTGTTGCTTTGTGTCTTTTTAAGGACGTTTGCACAGCAGAGTCATTTCTTTGCCCTGGAGACCAGAGATGACCAATACTCCCAGCCCCTGAATGAGCTGCCTCAACATCTAGGTCTGGAAGGAAATGCCCGTTACTCCTGAGAAAGTTCTGTGCCTCCCCGTGGACCCCCCAATCCCCCGCCCCTTAAGAAGCTCCAGAACAAATCTGGGGCAGCTGAGTGAGAGCTCTTCCTGGTGGGGCCCAGTGCTATGCTGGGAGGTTAAGGCTATGAAGGTCATCCCCACTGTGGTCTCTGCTCCAGAACATATCTGGGTCCCAGCTCTGACCACTGACTGGCCCCCACATACACCTGACCCCAGGATGAGCTCCAACTCTGGTCACAGAGCTCTGTGGACCCCACCTCTGATTAAGCCCTTACTCTGGCCCAGTCACTGGTCCCAGAAAGAGTCCCAGTTCCACTCACTTCTCCCCGGTGTAGCCTTGGCTTTGATGGAACATAAATCTCCACTGTGCCACACACCAAGCTCATAATTGATCAGGCTGGGCCAGGGGCTGCTGGAAATCCGTCCCCTGGGAGCCGTCTCCCCACCATCCTCTTCTCCGTGTGCTTCTCCACTTTTGCTGGTAACTTCAGTCCCTCTTCCTCCAGAAAGTCTTCTCTAGTCAGCCCAGCCCTCATTGACCTCTCCTGCCACGGGCAACCCGGGGCCTGGACCTCCATGACTTTCTGGTTCTCCTGCTAATGTTAATATCATTTGCTGTTACTAACTAGGACTTAATAGGCGCCAGCCACTGTGCTGAATTCTTCACACCCCTTAGCCCAGTTAATCCTCCCAATGGCCCAGGAGATGGAGACTAAGTTATGCCCTTTGTACAGGGGGGGAAACAGGCTCCGAGATGCAAATGAAGTTGCTCGAAATCACTCGACATGTAAATCACAAATCCCAAGGTTTGAATCAGGTACTCTAGCTATTTCACTTCTTTAAAAAATTTTCTTCCTTCCTTCCTTTCTTTTTTTTCTGTTGAAAATTTTAAACCTACAGAAAAGTTGGAAGAACTACACTGTACCATGAACACCTGTGTACCCCTGTTGATATCTTCTTGCCCACTCCATTTTCCTCTCTTTATATACACATACAGAGGTTTCTTTTTTTGGTTGTCACTACGGACTCACGATTTTTTCCCCTATCAAATGTGCGAGAATTTCCATGATCATCATTACTCTTTTTGTTGCTAGATTTGTCCCAAATTTGACCCATGGGATCCCCTTTTGGCTGGTTATGTCTTTTAAACATGACCCCATTAAATCTTTGATCAGTCCCTTGCTTTCTGGTCCACGATATTCCAAGTTCCCTTTGTACTTTCCCTGCTCTAGAACTGGCGTCAGCTGTTTTCTAAGAAGTCCTGGGTTATTATTTTTTTAAATTAATTAGTCTCCTCACAGGCTGAGCAGAGAGAATATGCCTACTTCTTTATTTATTATTTCTTGTAGAATGGGTCTCCTGGAGAGATCTTTTGTGACCTATGGGTCACTATCTGAAGGTGATGTCTGGAGTGATGACGGTCGGGAGAAATGGAGATGACCTCAGGGTGGTAACAAATCATTGTCCAGAATGCTAAGCATGGACTAGGGTACCCGCAAAGCAAAGGCACTGAGTGGGCTGAACAGGGCCCCCCAAAAGATATGTCTATATTCTGGAAACTGTGATTGTGACCTTATTTGGAAAAAAGGAGCTTTGCAGATGGGGTTGAGTTAAAGATCTTGAGAGTATCCTGGACTACCTGGGCCCTGAATCCAATAACAGGTGTCCTCATAAGAGCTAGAGAAGATACAGAGAAGGCCATGTACAGACAGAGGCAGAGATGATTGTTTTTCAGCCACAGGCCAGGGAAGGCCTGGAGCCACCAGAAGCTGGAAGAGGCAGGAAGGACCCTCCCCTTTCCTTCTGAGGGAGCCCAGCCCTATCAACACCTTGATTCTGGACTTCTGGCCTCCAGAACTGTGAGCGAATAAATTCCTGTTGTTTTAAGACACTCAGTTTGTGGTTCTTGGTTAAGACAGCTCTAGGAAACTCACGTGGAGCCAAGAAAAAATTTTCCTGAAAACTCATCTAAGTATTTACCATGGGAGAAATCAGAGTGGTATTAGATCATCTTACACTTTGGTATGGTGTGCTTTATTGTTTTCTGGAACCACTGCTTGAGTCCTCTAGGTCTCGACTGATCCAGCTCTGCCCTGTGTTCCTGATGGCTGTGGCCGTGGCTCTGTGGTGTTTGCTGTGGTCTGATGCAATCCCCCAGATGTGTGGTGGCCGGCTCTGGGCCGTGCGTCCAGGTGTCTGCAGGCTGCCTCCCCCAGGGCACTGCCACTGCAGCCTGATGGTCCCCCGCAGTGCAGAAGGTGCCTGACTGCATCCCTCATCTGCCTCCCCCATTCCGTGGTGTGTGCACCCTGGGCCACACGACTGGAGCCCAGAGCAACACTGAGGTGACCCACCAACATGCTAGTCTGGAACCACTGTCATTGCAGCTGTGAATTCCCCCAGTAATTCTGAATCTGATGGGCTGGGGAGCAGCCCCCAGAGTGCAGGTTCGGGCCAAACCACAAAGCCAGGTGGGGGCTGGAGAGGCCAGGGGGTCTGAGAGAGAGCCTGGTGCTATAAGGCTTGGAGGCCCCGAGCCTGTTTGATGAGGGGCGTCTGCTGGAGGGCCTGGCATGAGCCCCAAAGAGCTGAGAAGCAGGCTGGTGGCAAACACAGCCTGGTGGCTGCCAGGTGACCCAGGGAAGAGATGGGTTGTATGGGGTCAGTTTCTCGCTCAGAAGAACTAAAGCTACTCCTCTCTTGAGATGTGCGTAACTGCAGGCTTTGCTGAGTAGTTTTGCACCCTGAGTGGTTTGGAGCTTTTGAGAAGGTGGGTCCTCAGAGGTGAACCAGACCAGGGTGCCTAAGCTGAACCTCGTGGCCTGGGCCCTGGGGGGGAAGGGGACTGCAGAGCAGTGTTTCTGCAGAAGCCTCCACCCCAATCCCTGGGATGCTTAGAACCTTGGCCTCCTGACTAGAGGAGGGCCGGAGGAAATGACCTTGGGCCTGAGCTGAGCCCTCTAGCTCTGAAATAGGGACACCGCTCTGACACTCCTGATCGCCACTAATGGCCAAACCAAACCATAAATTCTGATTAGGGAAAGATGCTGGTTAGCAATGACATACAAAAAGTTTGTGATTAGTGAACTGTAAAAGCTAACATGACATGCTCATAATTGGGATGTATTTACTGTGCAAAAAAGTGTCACACTGCCATTCGGGCAAAGTGACTTTGAGGGAACTTTCTAGAGGAGTCCAACACAACTTTCCTCTTTTGCTTACCAAACAGCAATAACCATTATTGATGGTGCTTTTCAAATGGCAGCTACAGAGAGAGGGGGCTGTGATTTCTTGTCAGAACTGTTTTATGGTGTCGTATTTTCCGGGTGTTTAAGAAGTCCTGTTCATTTGTAGCATTATCCTGGGTGATTTATGGACCCTCAAAAAGCTTACTTCATTTCGATGTTTTAGGCATTTCGCTTTTTTACAACAAACCTTCTTCCAATATAATCAATGGAGGTTTCTCCCTCTGGCCTGTGAGGGGAGTGCCGTGTGGGTTTATAGCAAAATCAATAGGAGGATAAATGGACAGCAAAGAAAGTCCATTGTCAGGGTGGAAAGAGTCTTGAAAGTCCTCGGCCCCGCGGTACAGCCATCAGCAGGCGCTGGTCTGGAGGCCGGCCTTGCTGAACGCGGTTGCAGGAAGTTGTTCTAGCTGACCAGCCCAGAGGGACGCTGGGGACAGCACAGCCAGGCAGTGGGGAGAGGGCTCAGACACACTTTTTAATTAAATAAGTTTATTTATAAGTGACCCCCCCTCAAGTCTCGTGAATGTTTGATGCTGTTTGAATGTGTTTTGTAATTAAAGTGAAAAATGATTCCCAAACACATCAGTGTTCCAACTGATGAGAAGGGGATGAGAAAGCAGTTGAGTAGCTCCCAGATGGGTCTAATGTCCCCTGAAGGAGACCTTGCAGCTGCAGAGGCCCCTGGAGGAACCCTGGGTCCACTTGCTAACCCTTGTCCCCCAGTCCTTGCCAGGAAAGTCCTTGGGTTTTCTCCGGAGACATGGAGGGGTACCACGGCAGGCCGCTGCTTCCAGAGGAGCTTGGAGGTGGGGGAGTATAGAGCACCAGGATGGGGTCCGTCATGACATAAACGAGGCCATTTAAGACAGATATGAGTTTGCTTGTATAGGAGAAGGAAATCTTACAATCCTCTTGAGGCCCCTTGGTGGAACACAGTAAATATTAAATTAAGGAGCAAACAAAGAAAGTTCTGGCTGGAAGTAGAATCTAGGTCCAGGCAGAATAGACAGGCAGGTAGAGGGATACCTCCCTGCCCCGGGCAGCCTCATGGTGCAGACAGTAGCTCTCTGTCCTATCTGCTGGCCTTACGTTCATTCACTCATGCATTCATTCACCGATCACCTAGCATGGGCCAGCGCCGGCCCAGGGCCTGCAGGCACAGTGGTGCCTGGGACAGGTAGGCTCCGGCCCTCAGGGAGCTCACAGTCTGGTGCAGTAGATGCATATATCACTACCAATGATCAGTGTCACGAAGGAAAAGAGCCCAGTCAGCTCCCCAGCCCTCTAAAGTACTCCCACTACCCTCAGGCCAGAGAGAACAACCTGTTCCTAGTGCGTGATGGATTTGGTTCCGGCCTCAGGCCTTTATTTAAGTAATCCTCCATCCCCAATAATCCTTTCAAGGAAGGTCACAGAACGCTCAGGGCCACCCCTTCATCCTTTCCTCCCCCATCTCCCCCAGATGGTTTAATTTGAGCGGGCAGAGGTCTTGGGAGGTTTGGCTCCACGCTGGTCCTGTGCTGGGCACGGAGAAGTCAGCCATCAACTTCCAGAAACAGTTCCTTTCCTCCAAAAATTTACACCTTCATCTTTGTGCCAGGCATCTTTCAGCATTTGATTATCTCCTGCCTTGGGCTGGTGCCTGCTCTTTTCACACATTAGAGTTCCAATATATCTGGGGGTTGCTAGAGGCTGGGGCCTCACGGCCCCCTTGGTGGTCCCCTGGAGCATGTCTGAGCACAGGGCCAGGCTCAGCTGGGGCTCCTGCTCAGCTTGTTCTGGCTCCCCCGGGGGACTCGTTACCTGTTCTAAATTACAGTGACTCTCTCTATCACTAGCCCACACAACTAAGCCGAAGCTGCATGTGGCAGAGATGGCTGGCTGCCCAAGAAAATCCATCCTCTCCTGGCCATAGCAAAGAGCAGTATCTGGAAAGCCCATCCAGGGACATTTTCCAGCCACATCCCCACTTCCCTACCCCCATCCCATGCATCTAAGCATGACTGTGTGACTAGTTTTTTTTGTGACCAATTTTTTTTGTGTGTGTGTGGTACATGGGCCTCTCACTGTTGTGGCCTCTCCCGTTGTGAGCACAGGCTCCAGACGCGCAGGCTCAGCGGCCATGGCTCACGGGCCCAGCCGCTCCGCGGCACGTGGGATCTTCCCGGACCGGGGCACGAACCCGTGTCCCCTGCATCGACAGGCGGACTCTCAACCACTGTGCCACCAGGGAAGCCCCCAATTTTTTTTTTTAACATCTTTATTGTTATAATTGCTTTACAATGGTGTGTTAGTTTCTGCTTTATAACAAAGTGAATCAGCTATATGTATACATACATCCCCATATCTCCTCCCTCTTGTGTCTCCCTCCCACCCCTCGAGATCATCTTCTTTATCCATTCATCTGTTGATGGACACTTAGGTTGCTTCCATGTCCTGGCTATTTAAATACAGCTGCAATGAATATTGTGGTACATGACTCTTTTTTTTGTTTTGTGGTACGCGGGCCTCTCACTGCTGTGGCCTCTCCCGTTGCGGAGCACAGGCTCCAGATGCACAGGCTCAGCGGCCATGGCTCACGGGCCCAGATGCTCTGCGGCATGTGGGATCCTCCCGGACCGGGGCACGAACCTGTGTCCCCTGCATCGCAGGTGGACTCTCAACCACTGCGCCACCAGGGAAGCCCAACGTGACTCTTTTTGAATTATGGTTTTCTCAGGGTATATTGTGACCAATTTTTGACAATAGAATGTGAATGGAAGAGGTGTATGTTGCTTCAAGGCCCAGATTCTTTGTCCTTTCATCAGCTGTATGAAGATGACCAAAGGCCGTAAGAGATGGTAGAGCCACAGAAATAAAAATCCTGGGGCCCTGAATCACTGTGTGGAGAATGCTGTCCACCTGCCTGGGACACTTGGTTTAAACTGTTTTGTAAGCAGGAAATAAACTACTCTTAAGTAAGCCAAACCCCCCACATATATTTAGGGCTACTTGTTGCGTGCCTGTCCTCCCCAGTCTATACACCAGCATGAGACACCCCCCACTTTTCCAGCCCCCACCAGGCTCTGCTTTCTCGGCCACTTACTCATCTGTCTCAGTCTTTTGCTTATGAGGGAGAATTGTGCCTTTGGCCAGAGCGTGTCTCAGAAATCACCATGGTTTGCTTGTTTGTGTTGTTTTTAAACTTTATATTATGAAGATATATATACAGAAAAGTAGAAGGAATAGTATAATGGGCATATATAGTATAATGTATATTATAGCAGTCTAATGGACACCTTTATGCCTGTCACCTGCATTGAACTACTCTTTACATCCTGTTATATTTGCTTCATCTGGTTTTTACTTCTGAAGTATTTAAAAATCAATTACAGACACTATTACATTTCACCCATAACTATTTCAATATGCAACTCCAAAAAATAAGGTAATACTGACACATAACCATAATGCCATTATATTAGTTAGGGTTCTCCAGAGAAATAGAACCAACAGTATGTATGTAGATACATAGAAAGAGATTTATTATAAGGAATTGGCTCACGTGATTATGGAGGCTGAGAAGTCCAAAGATTTGCAGTTGGCAAGCTGGAGGCCCAGGAGATTTGACGGTGTAGTTCCAACCTGAAAGCCAGCAGCCTTGAGACCCAGGAATTGCCGATGGTTCGGTACAGTGTCCCAGCTCAAGCGGTCAGGCAGGAGGCATTCCCTGTTACTAGTGGGAGGGTCAGCTTGTCAGCCTTTTTGTTCTATTTAGGCCTTCAACTGAGCAAGTGAGTCCCACCCACATGAGAGAGGGCAGTCTGCTTTACTCAGTCTACCTAGTCAAATGTTAATCTCATCCAAAAAACCCTCCCAGACACACTCAATAATGTTTGACCAAATGTCTGTGGCCCAGTCAAGTTGACACATGAAATTAACCATCACAGTAATTATTGTACCTAACAAGTTAACAGTTTCCTGACACGGTCCAGTACCCTGTGTATATTCAGATTTCCCCAAATATGACATACAGAATTGTTTCTTCAGACTAATATCCAATGAAAGACAAAGCATTCCATTCAGTTGTTTCCCATGACCCTTTGAGAAACCCGGCAGCCAGGGTCCATGACTCCTCTTGGCTTGGGTGAGGAGGGACTCTTTGGATGTGGAGTTGGGCTGCAGGTCTGAGAAGATAATTCTTCATTACTGAGAACAAGCACAAAGGAAGCATCGTCATGCCCCGAGCTCCATCTCTGGTCATTTATGGGCCCCAGCCATCAAGCACTTATGTCTCTAAGTGCTTTACATTGTTAATTAGATACACTCGGGAACCCCAGCAGGGGCGAATCATCGCTGCCAGGGTAACCTCCAGCAGCGCATGAGTGGCTGAGCTGCCCACTCAAGGTCACCAAGCAGGTCTGGGCCTGAGTGTGGACCTCTGCCCCAAGAACAGTGTTCTGGACTCCTCTCCAAGGCTAGAAGCCAAAGTCCAGCCAGACAGGGGCTGGGCACCAGCCAGGCCTGGCCCAGCATTCCCAGGCCCAGGATGATTAAGCCTTCTTTCCTGCAGGGAAAGTGGCAGGACAACAGCCCAGGGCACCCAGAGGCAAGCATAGGTTCCCAACAGGCAGGGCACTAAGCATTGTAAATCAGATCACATTTTAAATGCATTAGTGAGTTTGCTCAAACTCCAGGTAAGTGCTTTCCCAAAGTAAAAGATCCTTTCCTTATGTGGATAATTTGTCCCTGAACTATCAGGTTTCTGTGAACTGGGTTTTCTGAAAATGACCGTAGAAACACAGGAGTTAAAATGGCGGGTCACTGGGTTCCAGACTCTGCCTCACCACAGGTGGCTTGCCTGTACAAGCCTCACATATAAAATGGGGATGATGACAGTGTCTGCCTCAAAGGGCGGTTATGAGGATTATATGAGATAGTGCTCAACTCAGTGGCTGGCACATTACAAACAATAAATGTTGCCTAGCTTTCTTGTTATCATTTTGTTATTATCTATTGGCCAAACAGATAGATGATCACATGAACAAAACTGCACAGAATTTAGTTCAGGTCCCAGGTTTCCTATCGGTCACCCAGACTGTACTAAAACCTGGAAGACGTCCTCAGGGCATGATGACCACTAGTGTGGGTTGCTGGTGGGGCAGGGATGCAGAACAGGCTGGGGTGATTAAAGCCTGGGGAGTGTGTTTGGGCTGATCTATACATTGTCCAACACAGAGCTCCAGCAAACTCCCAAGCTTCATCCAGGACTGGACTGTCTCAGGCTAGCCCAGGACTGAGGCCTGGCCATGTTGCTTAGTCTCCCTTTCACCTTAGTTTTCTTCTCTGTCAAATGAGGGTGATAATGTCCACCTCCCAGCATGATAAGGCCAGAATGGGGTTCAGTGGAGAAGATGTTTTGCTCAGGGACTGGCATAGGTGGTCTGGAGTAGCCACTTGTCGTGCTAACTTAAGTCCTAAACACTCCTTGAGGGCATCTCCTAGAGGTGACAGCCACCCCCATGAGCCAGAATGCTGGTGTATCCGGGCTTCCACCACCAGGTCCAGGGCCCGTCCCCATATTCCAGCTCAGGAGTGGAGAATCTCTCTTGGAGCTCCCTCTTGCTGGGGCAAGTGGCCCTCTGGCTCCAGACGCGCCCGGCTGCCCAGGCCTCTCTGCGAACAGCAGTTTTGCATGCCCCTGCTTGCCATTCACAGCCAGCTGCCTCTGCTTCCCTTGCCACATTATTTTTCAAAGCGATGACCCAATGAAGCAATTACTGTTCCAATCGGGAGGAAGATCTCTCCAGTCTGCAGCCAAGCACGGCCTCTGCAGCATCTGTTACTCTCCTCATTTCTTCCTCCGCCTCGCCAGAGACCTTCTCTATGTTCGTGCCCACTGAGGGTCTCTAAAGGCTCCAACAGCAAGGCCAAGCCCCCCTCTGAGTGGACACTTTTCCTAAGAAAGGGGGCTCCACGTTATCCCAAGAGCCTTTGTGAAGAAGCCTTTGTTTGGTTCCACCCATGGTGTCTGGATTCTAGGAGATTTTTCCCCCTTGGAGAGCAAACAATTAAAATTGCACTTTGTTTATAGCTATGGTATGACTGCAGTCTAGAAAGTTTCATCGTGGAAGAGTAGTTCCACAACGCTTGGCCAGGCATTGGTGGTCTATGAAAAGACTGCTTGCTCCAAGGTGCCGTCAAGAAAAAATAATTGTGGAGCAGGAGGAAATAAGATGGGGATCCCAGAAGTTGTGTCTGCACGGATTCCACTTCCGCACAGTGTGTAGGCGCTGCCACTGAAGACGCATGGATCATCTCACCTGGTGCAGGTGGAGTCCCAGCCTGGAACTGTGGAGAGCGGGGCTGTCAGGCATCCCACCTGCAGGGGGGCTGTTAACTGCAGGGGTGGGACCTTGCGCTTGGAAACAGGCAGTGGGCTGGCAGGACGACTGATGCGTCACCTTCCTCCTGAGGCCTCTGCTCTCATCCCCACCTTCCCCCAGAAGCGTCCCTCCAAGGTGCTCAGCTGGCTCTGCCTCAAACAGCTGTTCCTGGACCCCCAGGCCCCCTGAGAAGTCTTCTCCAGGTAAAGGAACAGGGGACGACTGTGCCGGGTACTCTACTCTGTCCAGCTGCCACAGGAAGTTCCCGAAGGCTGTGTGTGCTGTGACCCTGCGAGCCTCAGCCATTTCTGTATGAATATGGACCAACCTAGGACTTGGGGCGGCAGGGCCCTTGCTTCAGCCTGGTTGGGGCTATGTGCAGATACTCTGCAGTCTCAGAAGAGGTTATCAATCTATGTGGCTACAGTTCTCTTTGCTGGGAAGGGGGACCGAGAGGAATATTTCCTGACACTGCAGAACCTCTCCCAGCTGCCCTGTCTGAGGCTACCCAGTTGCCCACCACGTGGGATGCAATGGGCACCGAGGACTACAGGCAAATCCCAAACACTGCAGTTAGGATACCCCCTTCTTGCAAAGGGCCCAGGCTCAGAGCTGCCAGGACAATGATGTATTTTTGAATACCAGTGCCCAGTGTCCCTGCAGGACGACTCAGAACTGCGCTCTCCCAAATCAGAAGCAACGGCAGTGCAACTGTCATCACGTTTTGTTATTCTCTGCCTGCATTTACATAGCGTTTCTGCAAAGTGCTTTATAATCATTTCATTAGTCATTCATTTGCTTAATTACATTGCCTTCAATTCAGTTAGAAATCCTGACTTTAAATTCAAGTTTCCACTACCACAAGTTTTAATTCAGAAAACTTTTTTTTTATTTTTAATAGGTGGAAACATTTCCAGATTTTTATGCCCCATCCCATAAGCAGTGACTGTTTCTGGAGTATAGAGGGAAAGGCATTTAGAAGTGGTGGCAGCGGTGGCCTGGTTTTCAGGTCTAATTTAGAATGAGAGGACCCTTGCCCACCATCTTGAAACAGGTTGAGCACTAACGTGGCAGCTGGACAGAGTGATTGTTAAAACAGACTCACAGGACCTCAAGTCATGATGCTTAAGAACCTGTGGTTTATTGCAGGACAAGGATACAATACAGCACTGGCACACAAAAGGAGATGTGTCCCTGCCAAAGGCTGCCTTGTGGTATCGCCCAGAGAGGCCAAGGTTGGGCTCCAGTTGTCCTCTCTGTGAAGGGTCATACTAGATACACTTCCTCTCTTGGACCAGGAATCTCCAACACGTGCATGGAACACCTTGAATTGGGAAGCCCGAAATGGAGTCTTGGCCAGGACTCCTTATCCCCTGCTGATCCCATAGACATATTTCTTGCTGCAGTACTGGCCTAACGGCAGAGCCTTTGGGGTCTCATTGAGACTAGGTGCAAATCATCAATCTCGCCGTTCTCAATAAACAATGCTGTCTACCCGGTATAAAGCTCCCTGAAACTCCTCAGACCCGTGGTTGCAAAGCAACACTATTTTTTTTTTGCGGTACGTGTTCCTCTCACTGTTGTGGCCTCTCCCGCTGCGGAGCACAGGCTCTGGACGCACAGGCCTCAACGGCCATGGCTCACGGGCCCAGCCGCTCCGTGGCATGTGAGATCTTCCCGGACCGGGGCACGAACCCGTGTCCCCTGCATCGGCAGGCGGACTCTCAACCACTGCGCCACCAGGAAGCCCAAAGCAACACTATTAATCAGTGAATTTCCCGCGCTGATCATGGGGGCAGCACTGTGCAGGTACATCTCTTCTTTCTGTAACACAGATCAGCCCAATACCAGGCCTGCTGGAATTAACCTTCCCAGTTCAGCTCAGGGAGTATGCGTTACCAAGAATGAAGAGGGAGTAGAACCCACCTGCTCTGCCAGCCTGGGGAATCCCCTGGCGGAAGCCACAGGGCTCAGCCTGCTGGTGGACAGGGCTCCCTGACCCTGACCATGGCCACAGCCCCTAGTGGCTGCAGGCCTCCAGCCTCTCTCCCCTCCCATCCATTCTCCATTGACCACCCAAGCCCCACTCTGGAGCATGCAGTTTTGGTCATGTCCTGACTCAAGTGACTCTCTTTCATAGAGCCCTTCCCGGCACCCCTTATTTAAAATTGCACCCCCTCCTCACACTCCCTATTCCATTTCCCTGCTATATTTCTCTTTTTCGTGTGTAACCCACATATCTTGCTTATTTTTGTCTTTCCCACTAGAGTGCAGGCGCCATGAAGCAGGGGTTTTGCATCTGGGTGTTCACTGCACCTCTGTGCTTAAGTCAGTGAGTGCCTGGCGTGTACTGTCTCTAACTTGATGCCTCACACCCACATTCGTTCCCCCTGGTTTTCAGAATCCTGGCCTGGGCCCTCTCTCGCTTGGCCCAGGCTGCCTTTTCGGTCTTCTCTCCCATAGCTTCCTCCATCCCACCCAACACATACCTGTCATGGGCATCAACCACTTCCTGGTCCTTTAACTCCTCCCACCTCACACATATTGTGCCCCTGCCTGGATTCCCACCTATTCTTCACCTTCCTGTCACCCCCAGTGCCACTGTCTCCAAGCCTGCCGGTTGAAACGGCACTTCCTCCCAGATGCCCATCCCTACCCTGATTCCCCCAGACCAAACCCACTGTCATAGCACCTTGTGCTCGCCCTGCAGCCCAGCCCTGCTCCTGTGGCCAAATGTTCTGTCTGTGACCACCCGCCTGCTGGACTGTGAAGCCTCCAGGGAAAGGTGAAGAGAATTTCTGTGGCTGCTGCCATGGCCACCACCATCAGGTGCCAGGTGTTGGGTGGAGGGCCTGACATGGATGATCTCGTTTGGTTTCCCAAACGCCCCATGAGGTAGGTATGTGACTATCCTCATTTTACGGAGGAGGAAACTGAGGCACAGAGATGCCAAGAACCTCACTGAGTGTCACACAGCTAGTAAGGGGTGGAGCTAAAAGTCAGATCCAGGTCTGACTCCAAAAACTTGTGATCTTGGGCTTCCATGGTGGCACAGTGGTTGAGAGTCTGCCTGCCGATGCAGGGGACGCAGGTTCGTGCCCCGGTACGGGAAGGTCCCACATGCCGCGGAGCGGCTGGGCCCGTGAGCCATGGCCGCTGAGCCTGCGCGTCCAGAGCCTGTGCTCCGCAGCGGGAGAGGCCACAACAGTGAGAGGCCCGCGTACCGCAAAAAAAAAAACCAAAAAAAAAACTTGTGCTCTTACCACTCCCATCCCATGCCTCCTCCCCCAGCTTGCTGATTTTTTATTTTAAAATTAAAAAAAATTTTGTTTTTAAATTTTACATTAAAAATTTTTTTATTTTATATTGGAATATAGTTGATTAACAATGTTGTGTTAGTTTCAGGTGTACAGCACAGTCATCCAGTTATACATATACGTGTATCTATTCTTTTTTCAAGTTCTTTTCCCATTTAGGTTATTCCAGAATATTGAGCAGAGTTCCCTGTGCTCTACAGTAGGTCCTTGTTGGTTGGTTATCTATTTTAAATATTTGCTGCTGTTTTTACTCACCATGATGTTGGGGGAAATATCACCTTTCCACACCTCTGGTTCCCCTTGATGGCTCCTGACTCCATGCCCCACCCCTTGCTGTGCCTGGTTGACAGGTTTGGGGAAGGAAGTGGGTGTGCCTGTCCTGCCCCTTTCCTTTGTCTTGGTCCTGGGAGCCAGGGGCCCCCAGACAGCCCGTACTCCTAACTGCTGTCAGTCCTGTGGTGTGTCCCCACCTGACGAGGTGGGAAAGCCTATGTATTTTTGAGGTCGAGTATCAGAGCTACATGCCCTCAGATACAATTCAACTGAGGAAATGAATTCCTCAATTCAGCCTGTTCAGAAATCAAGGCAGCCTTTTAGTCTCCCCCTCCCTTAATATCTTGTTTATCAGTTGGCTCAGATTCAGGTAGAGAAGGGGGTAGTTATTTACCAGGTCCCTGAATGGAACTGAGGTAGGAGAAGTGAGTGTGAGGAATGGAAGGCTTGGTGGGGGGCAAGGGGTGCTGGGCAGAGGAGGGCGGACCAGGCTCTTGGCACAGAATGGAGATGTTCTCCAGACATAAGGAGAGCCCTGGGACAAAGCGGAAGCTACAGTAACCGTGCGGGGGTGATGATCCTGGGCCCCAGGTGATCCCATGCTGGGGCTTAATGAGATCAGGGTTAAGGGAGAAGGTGGTCCTTTCAGTGCAGCTCCCAGCCCAGCATTCTGAAGATGACTTTGTGCCTCTCCCGTCGCCCTGGCCTCCATGTGGCTAGCATCCTTCTGGCCCACAGCCAGTCTGCAAAGAGTGTGTGGTCTTCGGGGTCAGCCGCAAGTTCTCCGGGCTTTCCTCTGTGCCCCGCGTTTGCTCCATGCTCAGGCCCAGCCTCGCTGTCTTCCAGTCAGCTCTCCCACGCTCAGCACTCCCGGCGGCTCCTGCCCGTGGGGCTGTTTGGAGCTCCCACGGCTGCGTCTCGCCTCACGGCCCCCTTGCCTCCCCTGAGAGCAGGGTCTCCAGCTCACCAGCCTGGCTGCAGTTGGCTGGATCGTCCTTGGTATGCTGTCACATGGAGCCCGGAACAGGCAGCCTGAGGTAAGGATGCTCCCCGCCCCGGGCATGGCTGCTCAGAGCTGAGCACTCAAGGGCTGCATGGCGTTCTCTCTGTCAACTTTAGCTTCTGAGGCGGTCTGCCCCTGGGGCTTGGCAGGTGGGAAAGTACAGAGGCTCAAGGTGTCCACGGCTCAGCCAGAGCCCTCAGCAGCCTCCCTCGTTCCCACTTTCCTCTAAATATCTCAGCCAACTTTTCGTGAGGCTTATTGTGTGCAAAGTGCCTTACACGCAGCACCTAATTCCATTCTCACAGCCTCTTTCCCCATTACAGCTGGGGCGGGAGAGGCCAGGTCTGAGGGCCCAGCAGGTGCTGCAGCTGATGCTCGTTTCTCTTTCTCCGCCCTTTCTCTACCAGGGCCCGTGCTTCTCCCACCAGGCCCTTCCACCTCCTATTGTGGTCAGATGTGCATGAGCCCTGGGAGGCCCGACTTGGAGCCCAGGTGTGCCTGCCTGTGGAAAGTTCTGTTCAGGACCGAGCTCACTAGGGTCTCTGTTCTTTTTCTGTGTGACGGATGTCTGCCCCTTGCTGGGTACATGATCCTTAAACTGTCACTCTGTACTTACCCCTGTAGCCCACTGAGCCGGGAGAGGAGACCAGGCAGTACTGGTCACGGCCCCTTGGGGCACCTGGTATCTATCAGGGCAAGACAGGAAATTCGTAACATTTCAGTAGCTTAGACCAATGATGTTATAAAGTTTATTTCTTGCTTACACCTAGTCCAGTAGGGCTGACCCTGGTCAGGCAGCTGATGCAGTGATTCAGGGACTCAGGCCCCCTCCATGTCGTGACTCTGCTGACTTCAGTGACCCACAGTCACTTAGGGGTTGTTTCCACTCCAGCCAGAATGGAAAGCAGCAGGGTGACTCTCCCGTGGAAGGTTTGTATTGGCCAGGCTTGCAAGGAGCACACATCACCTGTGCCCACATTCCATTGGTCAGGACTTATGGCCACAGGGGCAGCTGGGAAAGGCCTTCCGGCTGAAGGCCCAGGAGGAGACAAGCTTTGGTGAGCAGGCAGTGCTCTGCTATGAGGCCTGGCTTGGCCACATGGGGGCCGTCTGCAGCCTCAGAATCCTGGTGTGTCTCCTTGCTGCCCCCTGGGACATCTCTCAGGCCGGGTGAGCCCCTGGCTGAAAGCCCTTGTGCCTCTGCAGGATCAGGGGCGCTGAGTAGTGAAGGCTGGGCTCCTGCCCCGACTGATGTGCAGGTGCCCATGGGTGAGGCCTTGCACCTCTGGTGGGTCCAATATCTGTTGAGCCCAGCCTGCCTCTGGGAGTTGCCAGAGGAACAAGGAAAGGCACTCAGAGAAGATAAAGAGCTGAAGGGAGGAAGAGGCAGAAGGAAAAGGAGGTTGATCACAGCTGGACACACCCGACAAAAGGCTGTGGATGCCCAGCCCCGAGGATGCTGAGCTACCCAGCATGCACGGTTCATTAGGCCCTGCTCTGCCTTCCATGGCCAGGCCGTCCACCTTGACCCTTTGTCTGATCACTCTGCACTGTACACCCCTCCTCCCAGGGGATCTTAACACATTAGAGGCATTTGATCCAACACTGTTCCCCTCCAGTTAAAAATAAGGCTCATAAATTGAGGCCATGCCCTAGGGGACAGCAATGTTATAAGCTCATCACCTGATGATGATCAAACCTAGTTATAAAAATACACAGCACCTCCGCACCAGGGAGCAAGTGACCTACTTTATACCTCATGGACCGACACTAAGTTGGCAGGGGGAAGGTCCAGGCCCTTGTTCTGCCTTTAAATTCTTTTTTTATTTTATTATTTTGCGGTACGCGGGCCTCTCACTGATGCGGCCTCTCTCGTTGTGGAGCACAGGCTCCAGACGCGCAGGCTCAGCGGCCATGGCTCACGGGCCCAGCCGCTCCGCGGCATGTGGGATCTTCCCGGACCGGGGTATGAACTCGTGTCCCCTGCATCGGCAGGCGGACTCCCAACCACTGCGCCACCAGGGAAGCCCTGCCTTTAAATTCTTGACAACCGGTGTTCTGTGGCTGATTGCTCTTCTTAAAGCCGGAAGCCCCTAACTGGTGTGTTTTTCTTGGGCTAATGCTGCAGCTTGCTTGACTCTGGGGCCACGCAGCAAGGTGCTCTGGGACTCAGGTTTTCAGGGCACCTGACAGGGAGACTTCTTGGGTTTCTTCCTGTCTCCCCCATCCAAGGGTGTTGGTCCCTTAGAGCGAGGAGTGAGGCCTTCCCAGGTGTTTGGTCTCCCCGCTTCACTGTGCCTGTTGCCAGGTCCCTGCAGGATGGGAACCCCATGGTCCTTGCTGTCATTACTCTTGCGTCCGCAGTCAGCTCTGTGACCTCCCGCCTTGGAGCCTCCACTGGGTCCAGAGGCCGAGGACATAGAGGACCATCTGCTTGCTCTTCACCCATTCATTCAACAAGTGTTTACTGCGGGTGTTCTGTGACCCAGGCCTGGCGGGCAGCAGGGCACGCAGATATGAAACCTCTTGTGTGTAGCTCAACCTCCTGGGGCAGGTGGATGTCTACCTACCAATTTCCTGAGTGTGTGTCTCTCTCTATCTCTCTATATGTCCAAATCTCTCTGTCTATGCATATAAAAATTGCTAACGGTGGTAAATTCCAGGAAAGGGGGGGGCACTTCCATGGTATGGTGCTGGGAGGCTGCAGTGTGGACGTATGACCTGATCGTTGAAGTCAGGGAAGGCTCCCTGGAAGAAGTGACGAGGTTGCTGAGACTGAAGATGTGCAGATCAAGCCGGGTCAGGGAGGAGAATGTAGAATCAGGACATGAGGTGTGGAGCAGAGCGTGGGAGGTCAGCTGAGGAAGGCTCCCCGGGGCTGCCTAACCATAGCTGCATCCGGCTCCCACTGGGGGCACAAGGGCCGGTGGCCAGGGCTGTGTCTCCTGACCCTCCTCCTCTAATATCTGTGCCTTTAGCAGTCACACACCATGGCTGTGCAGCAGACCCTTGCTGGGTTGAATTCAAGAACAGTTCTTCATTTTTCTATTAACCCCCCTCAAGGTTTACGCAGTTTCTTTGAGGTCATAACATAGCCCAGAGTCACCTGTCTGGTCAGTGTTGGTGGTGGTGGAGGGGCAAATGCCCACACCTAACTCTGCCCCTCCCATGAGTTTCAAAGATACTCTCAATATTTATTTTTAAAGGGAAGACATTTGTTTTCCGGCAAAAAAAATCCAGGATGTTTGCTTGCTTGGGGAGTAGGGGCGCCATCATATTTGACCTGTTTAGAAGTTGGGCCTGAGAACTGAGAGATTGCTCCTTTCTGCCCGCTGCCCCTGGTTGATGTCGACTTCGTATACAGCAGTGTGCAGTCAGCTGACCCCGTTGTCCAGGCTGTGAGTGACCAGTGTGCTCCCTGTGGCTGGGTCTGACCTGATGAGGCTCCAGGGGGAGGCCAGCGGCTCACAGGTGCCGCCACCTGGGAGAACCCTTGGGGGGTGGCCCTGTATGTCGTGGGGAGGCGACAGCGCTAAGGTGAAGTTGGTCAAGGCAGCACGTGGGACCCATGTTTCCCTCTGGAGGACCAGCTCTCTGTGTGAGGTTCTGCTCCAGCACTCGTGCCTCCTCTGTTCCCACATCTTACCTCTGGCTCTAGTCCGTTCCGTGTTAGCCTGCAAGGGGCTCACTGGCAGTGCAGGCTCTAAGGGCTCCCATGGCCTCCTCACACCGGAGCTGGCCCTACACCTCTCTCCTCATTTCCAAGGCAGCTCCCAGTCCTGACTGTGGAAACACCCAACCTGCCACACTGGTCTCAGGGTGGCGGCCTCCCTGATGGGAGAGGCCATCCCACGTTCTCCCAGTCCAGGGCCCCTGGAAGACCTAGGATAGAGCTGGGAGGGGGTCTACAGATCTCTAAGGCCAGAACTTGGCATTAGTGGCGTGGCTATAGAGATCTTTATTGATGTAACTGTTACCTTTTGTGGGACAGTTAGAGTGTAATTAGGTAAATAAATGAACTGAACAGCACTGATTTTACCTTGTTATGTTTACACTTACCAAAGAGCTTCCCCTCATATTATGAGGGGTCATATTTGACACCTCAGGGCTGAGGGGTCAGAGGGCCACACAGAGCAGTCCTGGCCAGATGTGGAAGGCAAGCCTTGGGGACACCTGAAGCGAGAAGCAGGGACCCTGGGAGGCCCAAGCAGCCCCATCCTCAAAGACGGAACACAGGTGTGTCTCGGTGCTGAGCCCCGGCACTCCTTGCTGGAAGGGCCTCGGTACTGGGACTCTCCCATCCGTGTACTCAGAGTCGTCTGTGCTCCCGCTATCTAGCCTGCCCTGCCCGATGCATTATTAATAAAGCAGCCTTCATTTTCCAGTTTTGGGTAGCTAATTTGTTCCTACAGTCATGATTTCAAATATCACATGAATAATTTAGAGAATTGTTTTATTGTAGTTTGATAAGCCCGTTAGCTGTCACACATCTGAATAAATTAGCTTCACCATCTCATGGGGCGTGGAGAAGCGGTGTTGGCGATGAAGCGGGGCTCTAGCCCAGGCCAGCATAGCACTCAGATCTTGGCTTCAAGAGGTCAGGTCTGTCTCGGGGCTGAGGGTATATAATATGTCCTGTAATTTGTCATGGTGGAGCTTGGTTGATACTGAGAGTGGGTTGGTCACAAATGACAGTCTCCCTTGCCCAGATCTGGATTGGAGATACGCACAGCTGTTCAACAAGCCCTGGGTGGTACAGCTGAAGCCCCTCAACTCAGAAATGCAGACTAGGGTCCATGCTCTTCATGTGAAGCAGGGGACTCTGCCACGTGACAGTTTCAGAAAGCACCCCCGACCCCGCATCCATATACTCCCTTCAGGAAGGTGGAGCACAGATAGAAATTCACCTGATTTTTAATTTTGCTGTTGTTGGTGGTGGGATGCCCTGGGTCCATCCCTTATTAAGTGGGTTGTATTTGGGAATTTGCTTCCCTTCTTTGAGTCTTGTTTTCTTCATCTGTAAATTGGGTACAATATTCTTAGAATGCCTCACCCCACTGGGTTTTTGTGAGAGATGAAAATGAAGTAATGGACATGCAAAAACTTTGCAAACTTCAGAGTCCCGCAGGGCTATCCAGGTTACTCAGTGCCTGCCTCCTTCAGGACAAGCCTTATCTGTATCCCTCCTCAGTAGATACCCGAGAAAAGGCAAGTCTAGCCCTCTCCCCAACATCCATTCTGGTATTTGAGAACCTACCCAGTTCCCCTTTTATGCAGCCATCACTGGCCATGTGCCAGGACCTATCTCTGGACTCATTCCTTGTGCCCCTGGTATGTCATTCCCAGGAACAGCTTTGGTTAGGACAGGTGGTCACCTGTGCCAGGGGCAGCAAAGCTTCTGGCCCTGAGGATGGGGCTGTCTCTGCTGTTAACCATCTGACCGAGAAGCTATGTCGTTGAAGGCAGAAGAGTAAGGTGCCCTTAGGCCCCATCAGGGAGCAGCCTGAGCCTGGGAGACCAGGGAAAGGGGCAGGTGTGGCCTGGAGGCACGTCTGCTGTGCCTGGTGCAGTGCGGGCCATGGCATGTGTCAGCAGGCGCCTGCTGAAAGAATGACCAAGTCCCCTGATCCCACTTGGATAAAGTAGGCTGGGTCTCCATGTGGGTCCCAGCCAGAGCTCAGCTTGAGGGGGAGGTTGGGGAGCAGCTGGGCGGGGCCTGTGGAAGGTGGAAGTGAGGTGCTCAGCTGGGGTGACCAGGGCCGGTGAGGGGGAGGTCTGGGGCTCCCACAGGGGAGGGGAGGAAGGAGGCTGCAGAAGAGCAGCTGGGAAGGACTGGAGAGAGAACCAGGGGCCAGGGCTTCAGGGGCTATGGCCAAGGGCAGCGTGGCCTGGAGGGTAATGATGCAGGCTCTTGGTTCAGAACTAGGAACGGTCCTGGTGTCACTACTGGACAAGGACCGTGACCTCTTCAGACTTCGGTTTTCTCCTCTGTGAAGTGGAGGTGATAAATGCACTCATCTCTGGGTACCATGGTGTGGGTTCCATGAGATAATACTTTGAAAGCTCTTAGCACAGTGCCTGGCATACAGGGAGGGCTCAGTACGCATGAACTACCACCCCTACCGTCATCATTGTACCCATTACTATGGTCCTCACTGGTTTCTAGACACTTGTCAGTTGCCTCAAACCGCAGGGCCTTCCCTGGAGTCCCGGCCAGACCGGCATGAGGTGCAGGGGGAGGAGATGTGTATGCTGCCCCCCGTTTCACAGCTCCTTTGAGGCTATGCTGAGCATCTTTCTAGCACTGCCCACTACCCACTGCTTGGGAGTCCAGAACCTCCTCATTGGCTCCTCATTAGCTCCCTTAGCCTCTTTCTCTGGGTCAGACTCTTAGGCTCGGCTTAGATGCCCCCAGGGGTGCGTGGCGGAGGTGGGGGAGACTCTGCATCCTTAGGGACACGTGGTTAATTTAGTTGGAAGATTAAAGACATCAGCGTGCACAAGCTGGGGCTGGTGGAGGATATCCTGGGGGATCCTCTATTAGGGAGCCCCAGGACAGAGTGGGAAGATGCTACCTGCCTAGTAAGGAGGGGTCCGAGCACTACCTGAGGAAGGAATCCATGAGGCTGTGCAGGAAAGTGGGATGGCTTGGCTGAGATTCCAGAGGCAAGCAGGGCTGCAGAGCAAGCCGTTTGTCAGGATCTCCGCGACAAGTGTTTACAAGGAAAAATATTCGCATGTGTACATTTTTTCAGAATGATTAATATTCAAATTAGTGTTGGAGATTCAAATTGCTAAAGTGTAACTAGGCAGAAAACTTCTCTGACAGCTTGTAATTTTTGGTCCATTGCAGCGTTCCCCACTCCCCCCATACCCTCCTACCTAGTTCCCAGATATACCTCTGGGCTTCTACAGACTGGTCCTGGGATGGCAGCAGCTCCACGGAAATTCAATTCCTGCTTCTTACCGTGCTGTGGGTGCCTGACCTTCCAGGCCAAAACAGCAACTTCCCTGTGACCGGCCGGAGCCCTTGAGATGCTCACCTCCTGACATGTTCCCCCCTCTCGCTCTGGCATCCTCCTGCACACATCACATTCCAGAGGTGCCATTCTAAGGCACAGCTGTAAACATTCCACCCCCTGCTCTGACAGTGTCAGCATTACCCCAGTGTTTGCAGAACAATGTCTGAATGCTTTTTTCTGGAAGTCATCATCAGGACCCAAACTAGCTTTACAGCCCTCTAACTTCTGCTTCCCTCTGCTTCAGCCAAACGAGCACCTTCCCCATCCCCTCCCCTCCACCGCCTGCCCCCACCGCCCCCTGTCACCATTCCCTGGGCGCGAGTGCATTTCCTTTTCCGTGCTGTTGCTCAAGCGGTGACCTCAATGGGGGTATTTCACTGTACTACAGCATCTTGTTTCAAAGTTCTTTAGGGTCCACTTTCCCTTAACCAAATGTAATTCCACTTGCAGTTGAGAAAATGAAACTGGCAGAAGGTGGTAACAATAGTTACTTTTATTTCTCAGGTTTAGAGCAGGCTGTAAATATGCTTTCCAGTTTACAGATTGTTCTCAATACTCTAAGACACACATGGAGGAAGCAAGATCACTGCAGCATTGATTCATAACTTTTAATAGATCTTAGGCTCTACCTATGAGAGCTTTTGTCTGAGGATGACTCACTGAGCCTGTGCCCCATGAACCAGCCTCTGGCAGACTAGCTCTACCAGCCAATCACACGTTCCACCCTCTTGTAGTCCCTGCATCCTTATTCTTGGCTTGTTTTTCCTCTTACGTACTGAGTGTTCCCTGAGGGCAAGTATAGTGTCTTATGAAACTCCAGCACTTAGCATCTATCCACCTATCCATGCATGCATCCATCCATCCTTTTTTTTTTTAATCTATCCATCCATTCATCCATTAATCCAACCAATATTTATGGAGCACTTAATGAGTCTTAAGCCTTTTTCTAAGGGCTGGGAATAAAGCAGCTAACAGCCCAAATCCATTTCCTGACCTCTAAAAGCCCCTTGTCTAGTGGCCAAGGCAGAAGGGCAAGGAAACAATTATCACGCAGGGTGGTCAGGGGGCTTTGGGAGCCAGAGGAGGCACAGACCAGGTAGGGTGGGGAGGGAGCAAAGGGGAGGGGTCAGAGGAGCCTTCCAGAGTCAGTGACGTTTAGGCCACAAGAATGCGTGCTCCAGAGAGGGGTCTTTGGGGTCAGGTGGCCCTGGATTTAAGTCCCAGTTCTGCAAGCTGAGAGACTGTGGGCAAGTGAGGGCACCTCCCTGAGCCTCGGTCTCCTCATCTCTGAGATGGAGATAATAATATCTATCTCATCTGGTTATTGTGGGGAGTTAATGGATTTCTATGTAAAGTACTTAGCATAGTGTGTGGGGCGCTTGGTATGTGCTCAGATCTCTAGCTAGTAAAAGCTGAGACCTGCAGGCTGAGTAAGAAATAGACAAAGACAGTGTTCTAAGCAGTGGGGCTGTCCACAAGTGGAATCCAGAGGCAGGAGAACCCATGAAACTTCTCTCTCTGGTGCCCTGTCCTGCCTCTGGGAGTGGGGGGAGGGCTGGTGAGGAGGAGGAGGGAGATGGGTCCAGCCGGGTGGAATGAGTGCAGGGGTGGCCCTGGTAGCTGCTGGGGCAGAGTGGGCAAGGTCTCAGGAGGGAAATGCCTGGATCAGCCAGTAGGGGGTGCCGTTTCAGAGAGCTGGAGTGGGTGTTCTCAAGTGGTGGCTTAGCCCCTGGGTGTCACTGGAGATGGGTAGGGAGCCAAGACCGGGCCACATGTGCATCTGTCTGGCATTCAGCGGGAGGTCCCCAGACCTCTGTTGTTGTCTCCAAGATCTGCACCCGGCCACTGGCTTCAGACTGGAAGAGCGGGTGCCCCTCTCACAGATGTGACCAGGTTGAAAGCATCCAAATCCTCTTCCTCTCCAACATCCTCTCCAACCCATCCCCAGCTAGAGGACCCAGCCTTTGTATGGTGAGCCTCACAGGCAACTTTCTACTGGGAAGGCCAGAGAACCATGAGTTGGAAGCAGAAAGACTGATGTAAGAAGCAGGAGGGACAGAAGACACCAGGGGGCTTACAGACTCTGGGTGGGAGAGTTCTTAAGGGTGAGTACAGCTTCAGGTGGGTGGCATGCTAACAGACTGGAAGGTGGAGAAAAAAGATTTTAAGAGTTTTTATTATGCTTTATGAAGGAGTCTCTCTTTGGAGATAAAGTTTTAGCTTGCTTTGCAATTATATTTAATTTTTGGACTGGTAAGTTTTTGAAAGTGAGTTTATACCCAGACTTGCCCATGAGGTGGGCCAACTCTGCATGGCTTACATACCAGGGCACTCAGCCTGAGGTTGGACCCATCCATGGTCACATATGTGTTGAGCCAATGATCACATCTGGGCATCCCAAACAGGACCATTTCCCTTAGATCATGCTGGACTGTGGGTGAAATTCCATTTACCATATTCCCAACCATAGCCCAAGAAGTCTGGAAATAAATGAAAAATAATTTGGGGGTATACTACTATATGGACATTTAAAAAGTTACCTTAAAGAGTGCCTAAGTCAAGAAGAAAATCCAGAACAAAAATCAGAATAATTAAAAAAAAGTACAAAATATCAAGTCATATGGGATGTTGCCAGAACAGTTCATTTAGAAAAACTATATTTTTCTAAATCCCTATATCTCTAGGAAAGATAAAAAACAGAACAAAACAAAAAATCATACACTCAGAGAACTGAGTCCCTACATTGAAGCTCTTAGACACGTAAGAAAGAGGCTAAGAAAATTAGGAAAGCAAGAAATAATAAAGCTGCATAAACAAGACAGAAAAAATGAGTATTGATGGATAAAACCAATAATTATGGCTTTGAAAAAATCCACAAAGCCGTTAGTCCAACGGATCAAAGAAAGAACAAATGTAGAAGCAAATAGAACCAGAAGTGAAACATGAGATGCAACCAGTAATATAAAAGAGATTTGTAAGATTTGGGGAGATATTGATTTCATTTATATGAATAAATATGCAGATATGAAGGTGCATCTGCAGAAAAAGTCCAAGATATGGCACCTAATGCCATGAGCACACTTGCAAAGAAAATGTATCTTCTTGCTTTGTCACTGAGATCTGTTATGGGTTGAATTGTGTCACCCCAAAAGATAGGCTGAGGTCCTAATCCCTGGTGCCTATGAATGTGACCTTATTTGAAGACGGAGCCTTTGCAGATACAATCGAGTTAAGATGAGATCATTAGGGCGGTCCCAATTCAATCTGACTGATAGCCGTATGACACGAGGGGAAAATTTGGACACACACAGAGAGAACACTGTATGATGACAGGGGCAGAGACTGGAGTAATGCAACTGTAGCCAAAGGACACCAAGGGTTGACAGCCACCATCAAAAGCTAGGAAGAGGCAAGGAAAAGTTTTACCCAGAGTCTCAGAGGAGCATGACCTTGCTGATACCTTGCTTTCCGACTTCTGGCCTCCAGAACTGTGAGGGAATACATTTCTGTTGTTTTAAGCCGCTCAGTTTGTGGAATGTGGTTACAGCAGCCCTAAGAACCTGATACAGGTTCCCTCCATTTGTCAGCCATTGGACCACATATGTCACGTTTTTCACGCCTATAATTTCCCTATTAATCTTCTTGATCTGTCACTCAGAAGGTAGAATGTACAGTCGGGGCATTTGTGTCCATCTTTCTTGCATCTACTTTGTGGCCATGGGTGTTCGAGCCGCATGTTTGTCTTGGGCTGCCATTGTTGATTCATTAAAAAAAAAAAAATCTATTCTATTGTACCTTTGCATATCTCATAATACGCTTTGCTACAATCTACTTTAACAGTTATAATGCAACTCTTGCTTCTTTCTTTATTTTTTGCATATTAGGGCAATGTTTCAGCTTTTATTTACTTAGGGTTAGGGTTTGTTAAGGTTTTTCTTTGGGTTTCTTTAGGCAGATCTACGTGTTTATTTTGTTTCAGAGTTCATTCATGAAGTTTTTTCACGGATTACTTATCATGCAGGTATTATATGCAGGTACAGGACTGGCACTGGGGACACAGAGATACCCTGCAACCCTGGCTTTGCCCTCCCAGACCTCAGAGTCCAAGGAAGTTCTGCCCGTGGCAGCTCTTCTTTTAGTAGGGAGATCAGCTCATCTGCATGTCAGGTTAGCACTGACAGAGATGGAATGCTCTGTCACTGCCAGTAAAGAGAGAGTGGACAGTGGAGAAAAGCAGGAGGAAAAGACAGGAGGGCAGGAGACAGGGAGAGAAAAGGGAGGGCTTGGGGTTCTAAGGATATTTAGAGAAGTGTTATTTTCTTGTAACCAGAGACTTAACAGGTGGTATCCCTGGTCCTGTTCTGTGGAGATGTAATTCGGGCCGAGGTGGCACTAGTGCTGTGGCGATCTCACATAGCTCCTCTTGGCCATCTCTAGCACCAAGTCCCTTCCCATCTGACCCACTGTCTCTGCCGTGGGGGGCCTGAGAGCAGCTCAGGTTGTTCTCTGTTCTCAGCTCCTGAGTGAGCCGGATCCCCAAACCCTCTGCTGTCATCGTGATCGGAAATTCCCTGGAAAATTGGGCTCCTCTAGAGCAAGGCACCTGATTTTCATCTTGAGGCAGTGCCTCCTCTTCTGTTGTCTCTCGTGCTCCCGACTTTAAGCAGCTGTGGCCTCTAACGAGAGAGGGCATCAAATCTCACCATCCTTAGAGACCATCCAGTTTAACTGGCTCCCAGGACAGATGAAGAAACTGACCCAGTGTGATGGCCTGCAGCGAGCTGGTGGCAGGTGGCCTGACTTGCAGGCAGAGCTCCCTTGGCCCTCTGGTTGGGCATCGGTACTGGTCACCCAACCCTCTCTCCCCGAAAGGGACAGCCTGGTCTGAAAGCAGCCAGTTTCCTGGCTGGCTGGTCTGGCTGAGCTGATCCTGGCAGCCAGCACCGGGAGCCTGGACAGAAGGGCCCTCTTCCAAGCACCAAACTCCGCACGTTCTCACCTCACTTTGATTTCCAACTCCCGTCCAGCCACATCCATCACCCCTACAGCTTCCACCCTGGAGCCTTTACCATTTTAGAGGCCTTTGCTGAAATATGCTCTATTAATAGAAGCCATGGGTCCAAGTCTTCACCTGACCTTCTCTGGACTGGGGCTTCTAACCGAGCCAAATTTATTTATCCAGATCTTCATTGGCCATGAGGAAGTGACCCTAAAAGCCCATAAACCAAGTGGTATGGGAAAGGGGTGAGCAGCTTGGAAATAAATCACCAACCCTGGGGACTCTATGCCCTGACTCAGGCCCAAGGACTCAGTGTGACTCCCCTGGCCCAGTCTTAGGGGCCTGGCCTGGCCAGCTCACTGTAGAGGGTCGTGGGGGACCATGCTCTGGGTAGGTTCTAGAAACAGCACTGTGTGTGTGAGTGGACCCGCAGTATCAGAAAACACTGGCCAAGCAGCAGCCTCCACCATATGAAACATAGTCTTGCCCTAGGGCCTGGGCACCTACCCCAGCCCACCTCCTGAGCGGTGGACAGCAAAGCTTGGCCACCCATGCAGCATCTCACTGAAGACTCACAGCCACCTTGCAAGCCAGATATTATTTTTATTCCCTTTCCCAAGGTCTCAGAACCAGAGAGTGGCAGAACTGGGGTTTGTACCCAGGAGTCTTTTACTTCAGAGTCTGTGCTTTTATGTATCCACTGCCCTCCACCCCATAACTGGGGTGAGCCTGGCTGGAAGGGAGACCAAGTCTTCCATCCTTTCTGGACCTTACATTCTTTGAGTCCCTGCTTTACACCGGCCACACTACTCAGGGAGAAGAAGATGTCCATCAAGCTCCCTGGCTCTTGAGGTCAGTACCCTGGTGAGTCAAAGGCCAGGAGGCCAGAGGTGGGAGCTAGCTCCCCTGCAAATCTCCCATATTCCATCAGCACTTGAACCCCAGTCCCTGCCGTCCTCAGAGACCAAAGAGGTGTCCCAAGGGTCAGAAGGGGGATTAGCTCATTTCTGGTCTGGCCCCCCAAGTGTCCTTTTACACACAGTCCCAGAGGGCAGAGTTGGTTGTGTGGCTTTCCCGGCCCCTCTGTGAACCTCCTTCCCGAGCTCAGCCCACTGGACTATGGCCTAGGACTCTGGCCAAAGATCATCCCAAATAGCGACTGCCATCCCACTGCCATCCCAGACACTGAAGGGTGGCTTTGGGATACACCCAGGATCTCCATTGTTATTATGTTTTTGTTTTTTAGCTGACAAACACCCATGTAAGTTTCCCTTCTCTGAATTGCTGGCACTGATCAGGGCCAGAGGGGCGCAGAAACCACAATGCAAGTTAAATATTTTCTCAGATAATTCACACTCGGGGAGAAGCTGCCTGAGATAGCTCCGAACTTTGGGAAAACTCTGGAAAGTTGGAAACCTCATAGGGAGTGAAAAGGAATTCCTGGGATGCCTGTGTCAGTTTATTAATCTTCATTATTCCAATCTGACATCTCTGGATCTCCCAAAGAACAAAAATACAATAAACGTGGACTTTGGTTTTTTGGGCTTCCCTCATAAAACTGTTCATCGTGGGTGGGAAACCCAAGGGGCTGGGACTCTCAGATGCACGGAGTATCTGCCTCAGTGTGTCCCTAAGAGACCTCTAATCTGTAAATGCTGGGGAGGTGAGAGGTGGATCTGGAGGAGGCTGATGGTTGGTCCCTGAGCTATCCAGGGAAGGTCACCCAAGAAATCTTGGAGCCACATCAGAGGGGTAAGGTCCCACCTCCGCTGCTATGCTCCCTGAGCAGACTCACACATCTGCAGTCTCCACGCCAGCAGGACTCCGGAATGTTTGCAGGCTTAGAAGTAGTCACAACGCGCTAAAAATGCAGTGACAACAGCTGTCTTTGGGGAATATTTTTAAGGGTAGTAGGATCTGAGGGTCATTAGTGCCAGAAATGCGGGTCTCGTCTTATTCTTAAAAACAAAGTGTCACATCACCAGATGCTCCAGCCCACACCTCAAGGCCACGTCATCAAATAAGCACAGCCCTGGTGTCTCCTGAGTGCTGGGGTCATGGTCAGAGGTCATCCTCATGGGTGTCCACATTGGATTCCTAGTCTTCATGGTTCCAACTTGGACAGAGAGTCTGGTGTGAGGAGGCAGGGCTCCCAACTCAGCTGCTTCTCCTTCTACATTTCACATGAGGCCCACGCCAGGGAAGGGCGATGTTTGGGGCCCTTTGGGCATGAAGGTCACACCTGGCAAAGGGAGCCCCACGTGGAGCAGGCATGGCTGACCCCTCTGGCCAGTGTCCGATGCCCAGGCTGCAAGGGACCCGAGCTCCATCGGCACCCAGAGATGCCAGTGTTCCTGGCTCCGGAGGAGGAACAGACCCCTGGTTGTACTGTTGCACAGGGATAAGCTTGAAGTTCGGGGATTTCAGAGGAAAGGCCCCCTGACTTGTGGTCAGAACTGTTGCTCAGATGACTTTTTCCTCTAGATCAGCGCTGTCCTATACAAATATAATGCAAGCCATATAGGTAATTAAAAATTTTCTAGTAGCCACATTAAAGAATTAGAATGGAACAGATAACATTAATTTGAGTACTAAATTTTATTTAACCCAATCTATCCAGAATGCTGTCATTTCAATGTGTAATTAATGTACAAAACTGTTAATGAGACCGTTGACATTCTTTTGTACAAAGCCTTTGAAATCTGCCACGTACTTCATATTCACACATATCCATTTGGACGAGCCACATTTAAAGTGCTCAGTAGTCGCATGTGGCCAGTGGTTACCATACTGGGCAGTGTAGCTCTAGAGCCTGTTCTCAGGGGGCATGTGGAAGGGCCAGTGTGTGGGGAGGTGGGATAGTCTCTGGCCCTGAAGGAGCTGATAGCCATTCATGGTTGTTTTTTTCCCAGGGGATCCAGGACAGCTGGGGGTGATGGGGTCAGTCCTTAGGGCTTGGCAAACGCTCTTCCCTCTCCACATGGCCAGTGGCCCAGGTCCTTGGGGCGCCCTGTGGTTCATCACAGAGGCTGGAAAGAGTGCAGAGGCAAACTTCCTCGGGGTGTGGGCCCTGTGAGCAGACAGCTTCCCTCGCCCCCTATTTCCTCCCCTATTATACGGTTTCTCTGTGAGATAGGGAGCAAGGTCATCCACCCTTCAACAAATATTTCAAAGCACTGACTACTGCAAGACTGTACTCTAGGATCTGGGAACAAATAGAGCAGTAAAAAAAAATAGAGGAAACTCCTGCTTTCATGGAGCTTTTTAGTTGGAAGAGGTGTGTGGAGAGGTAGACAATAAACAAATATATATCAGTAGTGATAAATATTGTTTTAGTCTGTTTGAATTGCTGTAACAAAATACCATCTACTGGGTGGTTTATAAAAAAGAGACATTTATTTCTCACAGTTCTGGAGGCTGAGAAGTCCAAGATCAAGGTGTCAGGTGACTCAGTGTCTGATGAGGACCTTTTCCTTCATGACCTAGTTATGTCCTAAAGGCCCCACCTTCCAGCACCATCACATTGGGGGTTAGGTTTCAACCTATTAATTTGTTGGGAGGCAAAAAATTCAGTCCTTAGTGAATGTTAAGAAGTAAAATAAAGTAGGAAAAAAGATAAAGTAAAATAAAGTAGGAAAAGAGAGTACTGGGAGGGGATGTCCACACCTATCTGTGGAGGAGTCTGAGATAGCTATGGTGATGACACTACACAGAGACTGGAGGAAAGCAGGAGGAGTGAGGTCAGAGCATGGGGCGGGGCCCACATCGTGTGGGCCTTATAGGCCTTTGTAAGGTTGTCAGCTTTTACCCTGGGTCAGAATAAAGGCCACTGCAGGGTTTGGGGCAGAGAGGTGACATCATCTGACTTCCATTCTACCAGGCTGTTGGATTAGTTGTCTGTTGCTGCTGTAACAAATTACCACAATTTGGAGGCTTAAAGACCACAAATTTTTTTATTGAAGTATAGTTAATTTACAATGCTGTGTTAATTTCTTCTGAAGCAAAGTGATTCAGTTGTACACACATATATATTCTTTTTTAAAATATTCTTTTCCATTATGGTTTATGATAGGGTACTGAATACAGTTCTCTGTGCTCTACAGTAGGACCTTGTTTTGTGTCCATCCTATGTGCAGTAGCTGACACCAGCTAACCCCAGCCTCCCACTCCATCCCTCCCCCAGCCCCTTCCCCACTCCAGCAACCACAGCCTGTCCTCTATGTCCCTGAGTCTGTCTCTGCTTCATAGATAGGTTCGTTTGTGTCATATTTGAGATTCCACATGTAAGTGATATCATATGGTATTTGTCTTTCTCTTTCTGACTTACTTCACTTAGTATGATAATCTCTAGTCGCATCCATGTTGCTGCAAATGGCATTATTTCATTCTTTTTTATGGCTAAGTAGTATTCCATTGTGTATATGTACCATACCTTCCCTTTTTTTAATGATACACTTGCTTTAGTAGTAAACTAAAATCAATATATATTTTTATGACTTTTTTGAAGTTTATTTTTTTTATACAGCAGGTTCTTATTAGTTATCCATTTTATAAGTATTAGTGTATCTATGTCAATCCCAATCTCCCAATTCATCACACGCCCCCCTCACCCCCGCCACTTTCCCCCTTTGGTGTCCATACTTTTGTTCTCTGCGTCTGTGTCTCAATTTCTGCCCTGAAAACCGGTTCATCTGTACCATTTTTCTAGGTTCCACATATATGCGTTAATATATGATATGTGTTTTTCTCTTTCTCACTTACTTCACTCTATAACAGTCTCTAGATCCATCCACATCTCTACAAATGACCCAATTTCGTTCCTTTTTATGGCTGAGTAATATTCCATTGTATATATGTATCACATCTTCTTTATCCATTCATCTGTTGATAGACATTTAGGTTGTTTCCCCATCTTGGCTATTGTGAATAGTGCTGCTATGAGCATAGGGGTGCATGTTTCTTTTTGGATTAGAGTTTTGTCTGGATATATGTCCAGGAGTGGGATTGCTGGATCATATTGTAATTCTATTTTTAGTTTTCTGTGGAACCTACATACTGTTTTCCATAGTGGCCGTACCAACTTACATTCCCACCAACCATGTAGGAGTGTTTCCTTTTCTCCACATCCTCTCCAGCATTTGGTATTTGTAGAGTTTTTAAGGATGGCCATTCTGACCAGTGTGAGGTGGTACCTCACTGCAGTTTTGATTTGCATTTCTCTAGCAATTAGTGATGTTGAGCATCTTTTTATGTGCCTATTGGCCGTTTGTATTTCTTCTTTGAAGAAATGTCTATTTAGGTCTTCTGTCCTTTTTTGGGTTTGGGTTTTTTTTTTTTGTTGTTGTTGTTGATTTGTATGAGCTGTTTGTATATTTTGGAAATTAACCCCTTGTCAGTCACATCATTTGCAAATATTTTCTCCCATTCTGTTGGTTGTCTTTTCATTTTGCTATGGTTTCCTTTGCTGTGCAAAATCTTGTAAGTTTGATTAGGTCCCATTTGTTTAGTTTTGTTTTTATTTCTATTGCCTTGGGAGACTGACCTAAGAAAACATTGGTCAGAGAATGTTTTACCTATGATCTCTTCTAGGACTTTTATGATGTCATGTCTTACGTTTAAGTCATTTATTTTCGTGTATGGTGAGAGGGTGTGTTCTAACTTCATTGATTTACATGTGGCTGTCCAACTTTCCCAACACCCCTTGCTGAAGAGACTGTCTTATTCCCATTGTATATTCTTGCCTCCTTTGTTGAAGATTAATTGACCGTAGGTGTGTGGGTTTACTGCTGGGATCTCTATTCTGGTCCATTGATCCATATGTTTATTTTTGTGTCAGTACCATGCTGTTTTTTTTTTTTTTTTTTTT
>NW_020173206.1:747765-800673 GCF_003031525.2 Neophocaena asiaeorientalis asiaeorientalis | reverse complement strand
GACTCTCAACCACTGCGAACATGCTGTTTTGATTACTGTAACTTGGTAGTATCGTCTGAAGTCTGGGAGGGTTGTGCTTCCTGCTTTGTTCTTTTTCTTCACGTTTGCTTTAGCAATTCTGGATCTTTTATGTTTCCATATAAATTTTAGCGTTATTTGTTCTAGTTCTGTGAAAAATGTCATGGGTAATTTGATAGGGATCATGTATATTTGTAGATTGCTTTGGGTATTATGTCCATTTTAACAATATTAATTCTTCCAGTCCAAGAGCATGGGATATCTTTCTATTTCTTTGAATCATCTTCAGTTTTCTTTATTAAGTTTTATAGTTCTCAGCCTATAAGTCTTTCACCTCCTCCTTGGTCAGGTTTATTCCTAAGTTTTTTATTTTTGAGGGTGAGATTTTGAGAGGTATTGTGTTTTTTACATTCCCTTTCTGATATTTCATCATTAGTGTTAAGAAATGAAACTGATTTCTGTATGTTAATCTTGTATCTTGCTACCTTGCTGAATTCATTTATCAGTTTTTGTGTGGAGTCGTTAGGGTTTTCTATATATAGTATCATGTCTTCTGCATATAATGACAATTTTACCTCTTCTCTTCCAATCTGGATACGCTTTCATTTCTTTTTCTTGTCTGACTGCTGTGGTTAGGACTTCCAATACTATGTTGAATAGAATAGGTAAGAGTGGGCATCCTTGTGTTTTTCCACATTTTAGCTGGAAGGCTTTCAGCTTTTCACCATTGAGTATTTTTTTTTTAACATCTTTATTGGAGTATAATTGCTTTACAATGGTGTGTTAGTTCCTGCTTTATAACAAAGTGAATCAGCTATACATGTACATATATCCCACCATTGAGTATTATATTGGCCGTGGATTTGTCATAAATGGCTTTTATTATGTTGAAATATGTTCCCTCTATACACACTTTGGTAAGAGTTTTTATCATGAATTGGTGTTGAATTTTGTCAAATGGTTTTTCTACATCTATTGAGATGATCATGTGGTCTTTGTCTTTTCTTTTGTTTATGTGGTATATCACATTGATTGATTTGTGTATGTTGAACCATCCTTGTGAACTTGGGATGAATCTCATTTGGTCATGGTATATAATCTTTTTTATGCATTGTTGGATTTGGTCAGTTTAAATTATCTTTTACTTCTTGATTTAATTCTGGTGGGCTGTATGTTTCTAGAAACTTGTCCATTTCTTGTAGGTTGTAGAGTTTGTTGGCATATAGCTGTTCATAGTATTCCCTTATGGTTTTTTGTATATCTGCAGTATCGGTTGTTATGTCTCCTTTTTCATTTCTTATTTTGTTTATTTGGGTTCTCTTTTTTCTTTTTAGTGAGCTTGGCCAGAGGTTTGTTAATCTTGTTTACCCTTTCAAAGAACCAGCTCTTAGTTTTATTGATTTTTTCTATTGTTTTTAACTCTCTATTTTACTTACTTCCTCTCTGATCTTTATTATTTCCTTACTTCTGCTGACTTTAGGTTTTGTTTTTTCTTCTTTTTCTAATTTTTTAAAGTGGTAGGTTAGATAAACAACACAAATTTATTATCTTCCAGTTCTTTGGACCAGAAGTAGGACATGGTCTCACCAGGCTAAAGTCAAAGGGTTGACAGCAGGGCTGCATTCCTGTCTGGAGATCCTGGGGAAACTCGGCTTCCTCACTCATTCATGGGTTGGCAGGATGCGGATTGATGCAGCTGTAGGACTGAGGTCCTGTCTTCCTGCTGACTCTTGGGTGGGACTGCCCTTAGCTCCTCCAGGCCAATTTCCCATCTTGCATGAAGCCTCCTATATTTCAGAGCCAACAACAGATGTGGAATTCTTCTCATGCTGCCTTTCCTTTGAACTTCTTCCACTGTCACAGCTCTCTCTGACCATAGCTGGAAAGGTTCTCGATTTTAAAAACCCACGTGGTTAGATCGGGCCCACCCAGATAATCCAGGGTGATCTCTCCATCCTTAACCTTAATCACATTTGCAAAATCCCTTTTGCCATGTAAGGCAACATATTCTCCAGTTCCAGGGATTAGTGAATGGGCAACTTTGGGGGGATAGCAACATTATTTTGCCTCCCATGGGAATGGATGAGATGGTGTTGGTGGGCGACAAAGGAAGGAAGCCAGGAGGCAAGGAGAAGGTCAGGGCAATAACCCAACAAGATAGAGTGGTGGCTTGGTCCAGGGTTGTAGGATGGTGGGGGAGCAAAGTGATCACATAATGCACTTATTTTGAAGGTAGAACTGACAGGTTCTGCTGTGAGATTGGACATAGCATGTAAGAGAAAGGAAGGAGTCAAACACCCTGACTCCTCAGTTTTGGCCTGAGCAGCAGGAAGGATGAAGTTGGTGCTCTCTGGAATAGGGAAGACTGTGGGAGAAGCAGGTTTAGTGTTTGGGAGGTGGGGTGGGATTCAGGGTTTCTAAGAATTTCTGGTTCCTGAAAAATCCAGTTCAATTCTGGGAGACAGAAAAATGGGGACTATTGTCAAGGAATTGGCCAGCAAGAGTCACAGGGTGAGGTCACTGGCACAGCAGTTCCCATTGACGAGGGCCAAGTATCCGCCAGGTATGCAGAAGGGACGTTATGACATCAGCTCGGCCCTGATGTCGGCTCTCTGCGGCAGGAGGCTGACCACTAACCCAGTACCACCTTGCTGTCTCAGCCCCTGGGGAGCTTTGAGTCTCACTGAGAGGTCAGAACCAAGTGCAGGAAACACTAACTTCCAGGGCCAGGCAGCAGCTGCTTGGTGCTAGCGAGGGGCCCCAGGTGAGAGAAGCTGAGGGCTGCCCTCCAGAAGAGGCCTGGGCTCCCTGGGAAGTGCCTGCACCTGCCACTCAACCCCTCAGCCAGTGGCTCTTCTCTTCCACGTTTGGTGGCTGTGACAGCCAGGCCAGTGTCTATGATTTCCCACATCTGGTGTCCTGGGTCTCCGCGTCTGTGTCTGTCCGTGATCCCTCTTGTCTAATCACCATGGTTTCTCAAGTCACTGTCCAAGATCTCCCGTGTTCAGTATCCACATTCTCTCATGTCTGGGGCAGCCAAAATGTCACTCATCACCTGGTGACCTCACTCTGGGAGCACAGTGGGGAGGAGGCTAGTGTGGAGCCAGCCTGGGTTTCTGGAGGAGCTCCGTACCCAGAAAAGAAGGAAGTGTGTCTTGCGTTAGGGTAGTGAGAAGGCTGCCTCTGAAGATACTTGGTCCAAATTCCTCTATTCCAGATGGGGAAACCGAGGGGGTTTGGGAGGACACCCTGGTCAAGACCCTTGCAGGCGTTGGTGGCCTCGCACAGCACTGCCCAGTGTCATTTCCCAGGTGGCTTCTTTTCCATGCCCTGGCTGGGGTGACCTTGCTTTGAAGGGTGGGAGGCATGACTCCAGGTCAGGTACGCTCTGCCTTGTCCTATGTGCCCTGGAGCCTCCTCCTCACGCTATGCCCCCTCCTCTTTCAGTTCTCCCCTCTCCTCCATTGATGCTACCCACCTCTTCTTTCTCCTTTATCGGGCTCCTCTAACCCAGCTCCCTCCTCCTGCTCCTGTTGTTTCTCCTCCTTCTTGTCCAGGCTGCAAGGGGAGTTGAAGCTGGGTCTTGGGGTAGCCGGTTGCTGGCTTCTGTGTGGGGCTGGTATTCAGTGCCCACAGATGCCTGGGCCCATGGCGGGGGACGAGGAGGGAGGTCTGGTGTTCTTCCTGCCCCAGGTTCCTGGCTCCCAGGGATGCGTGGGGAGACCTGACTGCCTATTTTGGGGAACTCTTGGGCCAGAGACTACCTTGAGGGCCTTCTGCAAGCAGAGGGGACCATCTCAGAGGAAGGCCTGTGACTGTGACCTTCATGGGGCTCCTTTTGTTGGCCTATGTGGTAAGTAACGTCATTAAGATGAATGTGTGTTTTGGTAAAGGGTGTAAATGTATAAATAGTGTCCTTTCCAGCTCCATATATCACCCTGCGTTTATTCCGTGCCTGGTACATAAGCTAGAAGGCACACGTTGCTATCTGGGGCTGTGAGTTTTAAAGTACATTAAAGGAGTTTACTGAAAACTCTTGGCAAACAGATAAAATACAATTACTCTAATTCCCAAGGCATTGCAGATAGAGTGTCCTGAAAACCTGCTGTATAATAATTCACAGGGAGCCATGACAGGCAGCCTTTGAGGCATCAGAAGCGCTGCTTTTGTAAACTTCAGAGGCGGCCAAGAGCTGTCCCCCGGGAGACCCATGTCCTGTGTTTTATTAACCTCCCTATTTCTAGCTGAGGAGCTGCAGGGGGAATCTAGCTGGCAGGGCTGGCTCCTGCCCTCGTGAGCTTTTCTAGGGTCACATATTGGGGGGAGTAGGGAATGAGATGTCCCATTTTCTTCTGGCTGTATCCCTCCCTGTCTACATGCTGTTCAGTAGCAGGCTGTGCTGTATAGTTGCCTGGCATCATGGGAAATTCTCATTGCCCATGAAGTATGCAGGACTCTTAGCCCCTTCCTGGGAAATGGAGGCTTTTGCTGAGATACCTGGAAGAAGGATATTAGTGATCAGGTTTTTCAGCTTCCCAGAGGATTTGAGGTTGATTTCTAAGCTATACACAGGGGACATAGGACAAATTCTGATGCAGAGGTGGAGTTGCCACCCCATGGGGCTTGAGCAAGATCCCACAGGTGCTCTTCTCTGCCTGCTTCCCTCACTTTCCGGGGAGATGGAAAATGCCACTGGGGCCCACAGACTTTGGGTGCTGCTGAGTAACTGGCATCCTGTACCCTGGATGGGCACCTGTGCTGTTCTCCAGAGCTCAGGGAGAGCCCAGACCTTCCTGGGGAGGAGGTTTGGTGGAAGTGGGTGGCTTAGCTTCTGGGCATCTACGTGATCAGCGGTGGACAGCTATGAGAGGGTCAGAACTGTGGGGGCCCTGGACCCCAATTTCTTAGAGAGGGAGCTGTGGATGAGCCTTCCTTGAGCAGGGCTCCTCCCTGGCCCCCAGTCCTGAAACTCCCAGTCCTGGGCCACTCTTCAAAAGCTGGACTGGGTCTACTGTGCTGACGATCATGGGCAGCACCAGAGAATTTGTGCAGGGTGAGCAACGGTCTTTCAGACATGGTGTATAGAGTGGGTAGAGGCGATCAGAGGGCAGAGTGGGTGAAGGTCTGTGTGACTTCAGAACTCTGTGACCAAGTGCTCAGAGCAGAGCAGACTCTTGTGGGAGAAGGGCCTTCCACGGGCATTGAACATTGCGTTGAAGAGATGTCGCAATAGCCAAACCCCAATCAATTGCATGAAGTGTTGGGGGGCCTGAGCAAGGAGTCAGGTGGATTGAAAGTTTAGAGAAGGAGATTTCTGGAACCTACCCTCTACCTGCATCAGTAGTTCACTGCGAGATTTCATTCTCACCTGTGTTGCAGAAATACAATAATAATAAACACCTCCCCAAGCAGCAACGCCTAGGATTTACAAAGTGTGCACTTCCAGGGCTGCTAAGGCCCAGAGAGGACCTGATACCTGTGGCCACCTGGCTGGCAGACCTCAAGTGCTGTCCTTTGGAAGGTGGCCCCAGGGCCGGCAGCCAGAGTCTGGCTTTGATGTCTCAAAATTGACGCCTTGTTTTCTTTTTCATTAAGCCTCTTCGTGAAGCTTCTGGCAACAAGTGAGTCTTACCCTGTCCTGTCACTTATCTTGTCACTTGTAGTTGGGCTTCCTGCTCGGAGCCCAGGCAGGACCCTATTGGGCACAGGGATTGGGAATACTTTGAGTGGTCTACGTCGAGTCAACCTGGACCTTCTTCCAGTGCCAGATTTACAGGGGCTGGGGAAATTGGTAGCTTTGGCTGGGATTTAATTGCTTCGATAGAACTGTATGTGGAGTTTCTTGTGGGAGATACAGAAATTAGACCTGCTTAACTGGACTGATCCCTTCTCAGCCACAGTCACTGTATACAAGCATCCTCTTCCACCACCAGGGAGACTTTATAAGTGGTTTTGTTTAAAGTAGTTGTTCGTGGGATTTCCCTGGTGGCACAGTGGTTAAGAATCCGCCTGCCAATGCAGGGGACACGGGTTCGATCCCTGGTCTGGGAAGATCCCACATGCCACAGAGCAACTAAGCCCGTGTGCCACAACTACTGAGCCTGCGCTCTAGAGGCTGGGAGCCACAACTACTGAAGCCTGCATGCCTAGAGCCTGTGCTCAGCAACAAGAGAAGCCACTGCAATGAGAAGGTCATGCACGGCAATGAAGAGTAGCCCCCACTTGTCGTAACTAGGGAAAGCCTGTTCACAGAAACGAAGACCCAACGCAGCCAAAAATAAATAAATAAGTAAATTTATTTATTTATTTATTAAAAAAAAAAAGTAGTTGTTTGTGAACTATCATCAACAGTGAGACACTGGAACTCACCAAAAAAGATACCCTACATCCAAAGACAAAGGAGAAGCCGCAATGAGGTGGACTTTGACAGGACTGGGGGAAACAGAGACTCCACTCTTGGAGGGCACACACAAAGTAGTGTGCACATCAGGACCCAGGGGAAAGAAGCAGTGATGCCATACGAGACTGAACCAGACCTTCCTGCTAGGGTTGGTGGGTCTCCTGCACAGGTGGGGGTTGGCTGTGGCTCACCACTGGGACAAGGACACTGGCAGCAGAAGTCCTGGGAAGTACTCCTTGGCATTAGCCCTCCCGGAGTCCTCCATTAGCCCCACCAAAGAGCCTGTAGCCTCAGTGCTGGGTCACCTCAGGCCAAACAACCAACAGGGAGGGAACTCAGCCCCACCCATCAGCAAACAAGTGGATTAAAGTTTTACTGAGCTCTGTCCACCAGAGCAACACCCAGTTGTACCCACCAGCAGTCCCTCCCATCAGGAAGCTTGCACAAGCCTCTTAGCTAGCCTCATCCGCCAGAGGGTGACAGCAGAAGCAACAAGAACTATAGTCCTGCAGCCTGCGGAAAGAAAACCACATTCACAGAAAGACAGATAAAATGAAAAGGAAGAGGACTATGTACCAGATAAAGGAAAAAGATAAAATCCCAGAAAAACAACGAAATGAAGTGGAGATAGGCAACCTTCCAGAAAAAGAATTCAGAATAATGATAGTGAAGATGATCCAAGACCTCGGAAAAAGAATGGAGGCAAAGATGGAGAAGATGCAAGAAATGTTTAATGAAGACCTAGAAGAATTAAAGAACAAACACCTAGAGGATTTAAAGAACAAACAAAGAGAGATGAACAATACAATAACTGAAATGAAAAATACACTAGAAGGAATCAATAGCAGAATAACTGAGGCAGAAGAATGGATAAGTGACCTGGAAGACAGAATGGTGGAATTCACTGCTGTGGAACAGAATAAAGAATGAAAAGAAGTGAAGAAAGCCTAAGAGACCTCTGGGAAAACATTAAACGCAACAACATTCACATTATCAGGGTCCCAGAAGGAGAAGAGAAAGAGAAAGGACCCGAGAAAATATTTGAAGAGATTGTAGTCGAAACTTCCCTAACATGGGAAAGGAAATAGCTACCCAAGTCCAGGAAGCACAGAGAGTCCCATGCAGGATAAACCCGAGGAGAGACATGTCAAGACACACAGTAATCAAACTGACAAAAGTTAAAGACAAAGAAAAATTATTGAAAGCAACAAGGGAAAAATGACAAAAACATACAAGAGAACTCCCATAAGGTTAACAGCTGATTTCTCAGCAGAAACTCTACAAGCTAGAAGGGAGTGGCACGATATATTTAAAGTGATGAAAGGAAAGAACTTATGAAGATTACTCTACCCAGCATGGATCTCATGCAGATTTGACAGAGAAATCAAAAGCTTTACAGAGAAGCAAAAGCTAAGAGAATTCAGCATCACCAAACCAGCTCTACAACAAACGCTAAAGGAAATCCTCCCAGTGGGAAACACAAGAGAAGAAAAGGACCTGCAAAAACAAACCCATAACAACTAAGAAAATGGTAATAGGAACATACATATCCATAGTTACCTTAAAGGTGAATGGATTAAATGCTCCAACCAAAAGATGCAGGCTTGCTGAATGGATACAGAAACAAGACCCATATGTATGCTATCTACAAGAGACCCACTTCAGACCTACGGACACATACCCACTGAAAGTGAGGAGATGGATAAAGATAGTCCATGCAAATGGAAATCAAAAGAAAGCTGGAGTAGTAATACTCAAATCAGATAAAATAGACTTAAAAATAAAGAATGTTACAAGAGACAAGGAAGGACACTACATAATGGTCAAAGAATCAATTCAAGAAGAAGATATAACAATTATAAATATATATGCACCCAACATAGGAGCACCTCAATACATAAGGCAAATGATAACAGCTATAAAAGAGGAAATCGACAGTAGCACAATAATAGTGGGGGACTTTAACATCTCACTTACACCAATGGACAGATCATCCAGATAGAAAATTAATAGGGAAACACAAGCTTTAAATGACACAATAGACCAGACAGATTTAATTGATATTTATAGGCCATTCCATCTGAAAACAGCAGATTACACTTTCTTCTCAAGTGCACATGGAACATTCTCTAGGATAGATCACATCTTGGGTCACAAATCAAGCCTCAGCAAATTCAAGAAAACTGAAATCATATCAAGCATCTTTTCCAACCACAATGCTATGAGATTAGAAATCGATTACAGGGAAAAAATGTAAAAAACACAAATACATGGAGGCTAAATGATACATTACTAAATAACTAAGAGATCACTGAAGAAATCAAAGAGGAAATCAAAAAATACCTAGAGACAAATGACCGCAAAAACATGATGATCCAAAACTTATAGGATGCATCAAAAGAGTTCTAAGAGGGAAGTTTATAGCAATACAGTTCTATCTCAATAAACAAGAAAACTCTCAAACAATCTAACCTTACACCTAAAGGAACTAGAGAAAGAAGAACAAACAAAACCCAAACTTAGCAGAAGGAAAGAAATCATAAAGATCAGAGCAGAAATAAATGAAATAGAAACAAAGAAAACAATAACAAAGATCAATAAAACTAAAAGCTGGTTCTTTGAGAAGATAAACAAAATGGATAAACCTTTAGCCAGACTCAACAAGAAAAAGAGGGAGGGGACTCAAATCAATAAAATTAGAAATAAAAAAGGAGAAGTTACAACAGACACTGCAGAAATACAAAGCATCTTAAGAGACTACTACAAGCAACTCTATGCCAATATAATGGATAACCTGGAAGAAATGGACAAATTCTTAGAAAGGTACAACCTTCCAAGACTGAATCAGGAAGAAACAGAAAATATGAACAGACCAATCACAAGTAATGAAAGGGAGACTGTGATTGAAAATCTCCCAGCAAACAAAAGTCCAGGACCAGATGGCTTCACAGGTGAATTCTACCAAACATTTAGAGGAGAGCTAACACCCATCCTCCTCAAACTCTTCCAAAAAATTGCAGAGGAAGGAACACCCCCAAACTCATTCTACGAGGCCACTATCACCCTGATACCAAAACCAGACAAAGATATTACAAAAATGAAAACTACAGGCCAATATCACTGATGAATATAGATACAAAAATCCTCAAAAAATACTAGCAAACAGAATCCAACAACACATTAAAAGGATCATACACCATGATCAAGTGGGATTTATCCCAGGGATGTAAGGATTCTTCAATATACGCAAATCAATCAATGTGATACACCATCTTAACAAACTGAAGAATAAAATCCATGTGATCATCTCAATAGATGCAGAAAAAGCTTTTGACAAAATTCAACACCCATTGGTGATAAAAACTCTCCAGAAAGTGGGCATAGAGGGAACCTACCTCAACATAATAAAGGCCATATACAACAAACCCACAGCAAACATCAATCTCAATGGTGAAAAACTGAAAGTATTTTCTCTAAGATCAGGAACAAGACAAGGATGTCCACTCTCCCCACTATTATTGAACATAATTTTGGAAGTCCTAGCCATGGCAATCAGAGAAGAAAAAGAAGTAAAAGGAATACAAATTGGAAAAGAAGAAGTAAAACTGTCACTGTTTGCAGATGACGTGATACTATACGTAGATAATTCTAAAGATGCCACCAGAAAACTACTAGAGCTAATCAATGAATTTGGTAAAGTTGCAGGACACAAAATTAATGCACAGAAATCCCTTACATTCCTATACAGTAACAACAAAGGATCAGAAAGAGAAATTAAGAAAACAATCCCATTCAAACAATGCCAATCCCATTCAACAAAATCCCATTTTGTTGTCACCATGTCAACAAAAAGAATAAAATACCTGGGAATAAAGGTACTTAAGGAGGTAAAAGATCTGTACTCAAAAAACTATAAGACACTGATGAAAGAAATCAAAGATGACACAAACAGATGGAGAGATATACCATGTTCTTGGATTGGAAGAATCAATATTGTGAAAATGACTATACTACCCAAAGCAATCCCTTTGGGTAGTATAGTCACTGCACACAGATTCAGTGCAATCCGTAGCAAATTACCAATGACATTTTTTACAGAACTAGAACAAAAAATGTTAAAATTTGTTTGGAGACACAAAAGACTCCTAATAGCCAAAGCAATCTTGAGGGAAGAAAACAGAGCTGGCAGAATCAGGCTCCTTGACTTCAGACTATACTACAGAGCTGCAGTAATATGAAAATATGGTACTGGCACAAAAACAGAAATATAGGTCAATGGAACAGGATAGAAATCCCAGGGGTAAACCCATACACCTATGGTCAACTAATCTATGATAAGAGAGACAAGGATATACAATGGAGAAAAGACAGTCTCTTCAATAAGTGGTGCTGGGAAAACTGGACTGCTACATGTAAAAGAATGAAATCAGAACACTCCCTAACACCACACACAAAAATAAACTCATAATGGATTAAAGACCTAAATGTAAGACTGGACACTATAAAACTCGTAGATGAAAACAAAGGAAGAACACTCTTTGACATACATCACAGCAAGACCTTTTTTGATCTACCTCCTAGAGGTAGAAACTCTACCTCCTAGAGTAATGGAAATAAAAACAAAAATAAACAAATGGGACCTAATGAAACTTCAAAGCTTTTACATAGCAAAGGAAACTATAAACAAGACGAAAAGACAACCCTCAGAATGGGAGAAAATATTTGCAAATGAATCAACAGACAGAGGATTAATCTCCGAAATACATACACAGCTCATGTAGCTCAATATTTAAAAAACAAACAACCCAATCCAAAAATGGGCAGAAGACCTAAACAGACATTTCTCCAAAGAAGACATACAGATGGCCAAGAGGCACATGAAAATCTGCTCAACATAACTAATTATTAGAGAAATGCAAATCAAAACTACAATGAGGGGCTTCCCTGGTGGTGCAGTGGTTGAGAGTCCGCCTGCCGGTGCAGGGGACACGGGTTCGTGCCCCGGTCCGGGAAGATCCCACATGCCGCGGAGCGGCTGGGCCCGTGAGCCATGGCTGCTGAGCCTGTGCGTCCAGAGCCTGTGCTCTGCGACGGGAGAGGCCACAACAGTGGCCCATGTACCGCAAAAAACCCCTAAAAACCCCCCAAAAAAACCAAAACTACAATGAGTTATCACCTCACACTGGTCAGAACGGGCATCATCAGAAAATCTACAAACAACAAATGCTGGAGAGGGTGTGGAGAAAATGGAACTCTCTTGCACTGCTGGTGGGAATGTAAATTGATACAGCCACTATGGAGAACAGTATGGAGGTTCCCACTACTGGGCATATACCCAGAGAAAACCAGAGTTCAAAAAGACACATGCACCCAATGTTCATTGCAGCACTATTTACAATAGCCAGGACATGGAAGCAACCTAAATGCCCATTGACAGATGAATGGATAAAGAAGATGTGGTACATACATACAATGGGATATTACTCAGCTATGAAAAGGAATGAAATTGGGTCATTTGTAGAGATGTGGATGGACCTAGAGACTCATACAGAGTGAAGTAAGTCAGAAAGAGAAAAACAAATATTGTATATTAACGCATATATGTGAAGTCTAGAAAAATGGTAGAGATGATATGAACTGGTTTGCAAGGCAGAAATAGAGACAGATGTAGAAAACAAATGTACAGATACCAAGCGGGGAAAGCCTGGGGAGGAGGTGGTGGGATGAATTGCGAGATGGGGATTGACATATATACACTAATATGTATAAAATAGATAACTAATAAGAACCTGCTATATTAAAAAAATAAAATGCTTATTAATCTAGCATTAGTTATGGTAGTTAAGCTTTTAGAGATAATGAAATGTAAATGTGCCTCTAGAGCATGTCATGTTCCCCGAAACTGAAGACTTTCGTGAAGAAAAGTTGTTGCGGCAGGATGACGGTGAATATTAATTGTGTGGATTTACATACTCTGCAGATGGCAGTGCAGATACTGGCTATGGCCAGGAGCCATGACACAGGCCAGCAGGAAAGGGGAGCCTGGGCTCGCTTTGTGCTTCTCGCTGGGGATGTTGCCCTAACAGGCCACTGAAAGTTTCCCACTGAAGTTTCACAGGCCACATGGGGGTCAGAGGTGAAGCTGGGCCTCAAGCCCAGGGCAGCCTGACTCTGAGCTCTGCTCTTCACCAGCTGTTCCACATGGGCGCCCTGGTGGCCCGTGCACCTGTGTCCCAGTGGGGGCCTCAGCTAGTTACCGTACATCTATCCTGACCACCTCCTTCCTCCCCAGGCCCCTCCCACCTGAAGTCAGGAAGGGCCAGTGATGATTATTTTTTAACCAGCAGTTGTGAATTATTGAGTGCCTATGCATGCCAGGCAACATGTCGGGCATTGAGGTTACTCTCACTCACGGAGCTGACGTCTCAGCAGTCAGCAAATAGCCACCAGGTAGATGTGCAGTTACCGACTGTGAGAAGGGCTATGAAGGCAAAGCAAAGAGAGCGATGGGAGATGGTAAAATGTTGGCAATAGTAATAATGGCGGACACTAATTATTTACTACGTGCTCCACACAGTTCAAAACACTTTCAGTGGATTTTGTCCTTTGACCCTCCTAACAGCTCTATGAATTAGTTCCACTTTACAGATGAGGAAACAGAGGCTCAGAGAGGTGAAGTAACTTGCCCATGGTCACAAAGCTTGTAGGCAGCATACCTGGGATTTGAATCAGAAAGTCTGATTCCAAATTGCCTGCTGCTCACCACTATGCTCTATTGCCTTAGAAAAGAAAGAATGAATTTGGATGACACAGGAGGTAGGGAAGACTTCTCAAAGGAGGCTGTGTGTAAACTGGACCTCAGAAGCGAGCTGGTCAGGGGGGAGAGCCCTGGGAGAGGAGAGAGCTTGGTGTCCTGAGGTATCAACATCCTCAGGGCTGAGGCTGGGAGTGCTGGCTCCTGCAGTACAATTCAGTTTCACAGGGCCTCTGGGGCTGGTGAGCTGTGAGTCTTTATCCTAAAAACCACAGGAAGCCGTGTCAGGGTTTTGAGCAGGGGAGTGACAAGAACCAACCATTTTCCCCCTACATTAGTCCTCAGGGAGGGGATGAGGCCCCCTTTCCACTGTATAGAGGGTCGGTTTGGTAAGTTGGCATTTAGTCTGTGGGTAGAGCATCTAAAAGTTCAGGGCAGACTGGGTGCAGAAAAGGCATCTGTCGGCTCCACTTTCAGACTTTGAAGAGGCAGGGGAGAGATGGGACACATCACACTCGAGGTGGTGCAGCCCTCTGTGTGGTGGGAGGGATGAGAGGCCAGCCAGCCCTGGAAGCTGTGCGTTTGTGTGTGTGTGTGTGTGTGTGTGTGTGTGTGTGAGTGTGTGAGTGTGTGTGAGTGATGCCTTCTGAGACAGGACAGTTGGTGAATGCAATAGGCATTGGCATGCACATTTATCTCTGAGGGAGCTGCAGCCCGGCAGTGGCTTATTTGAAAGATTACAGCTTCGAGGAAAGAAACACATTGGTTAGCATTGACCTGTCGCTTATGAGTCCCAGGACCCCTCCCCCTTAGAGGGGAATGACTCAATTTGCTGCATAGAACAAGGGGTCCCTTTGTGTTAAAAAGGAAAAGCCTGAAATGCATATCTTGGGAGCTGCCACGCACTTAATGTAGGAAGAGATGGGGACTCAGGAAGCATCTGGTTCTGCTCTAGGGTGGGCTGTTTGGTGGGAAGATTTTGGTTGGTGCAAAGTTTTATGAAGCCCATGGGGAAGGCCGGGGTCTGAGACAGTGACCAGAGTGGGTGAAGAGTGGAAATGTACAACATACTTACTGCAGAAAATAGAAATACATCAGTGGTTTTGTTGAAGAGGTGAAAGGAAGTAGATTCACCAGCTGTAAGAAGGTGGAAATCTGGGAGTGCTTCCTGACACAGGCAGGCCTCGAGCTAGACTCTATGACTCTCAGGACAGTGATCTTTAAACCCTGAAAGCCCCTGCCGAGGCCTGGCCCTGGGGAAAGTTGTGTTAGAGCCTCACGAGGTTCCACAAGCCAAGGTTCAGATAACAGCCCTGAGGACTGAGTGCAGGCTTCTTACCCTGTGCCAAGCTTTGGTGAGTGGTCTCCACATGGAAGCTCTGGAGTTCCTACATGGATTGAAGGGTCTGTGGAAAAGTGGGCTAGAGGACTGCTGTGTTTGTGTCACTTCCCATGGTCGATTGTCTCATCAGGAGTGGGGGCAGTGATGGACCTGAGGGGGCCCCGCAGACACCCCCAGCCACCCCTTAGCTCTGCCACTAATCTTAGCCACTGTTCTCAGCTGGGCTGAAGGGTGCTTCCCGATACCAGTCCTCTCTTCTGTTCTGATGTCCAAGGACAGGCTTACACATTTTCAGTCCATTGAGGGCTATTCTTGACCTAGAACAATCTGCAAATTTTATGTTGGTCCAAATCCCAGCGACCCTTCAGGACTTTTTCCCAGTGCTTCCCCTTCCTCTCACCATGAGCTCCTCAAGCGCAGAGATTCCCGATCTCATTCCCTGGGTTTTTTCCTAGCTTCTAGATCACGGTCTGGCATGTAGTGAGTGCTCAGTGGATAAACATGGAATGCATGAATGAAGCTTTCCTCTCCTTCCAGCCCTGGATTTTTATGAACCGCAGTTGGCATTTATTGAGTTCATTCCTGTGGTGGGTTGAAGAGTGCTTCACACCCACCCCAAATTCATGTCAACTGGGAACGTCAGAATATGACCTTATTTGGAAATCGGGTCTTTGCAGATGTAGTTAAGGATCTTGAGATAAAATCATCCTGGATTTAAGGTGGGCCCACATAAGACTGGTGTCTTACATGAAGAGAAGACACAGCAATACACAGGGAAGGAAGCCATGTGAAGACAGAGGCAGAGACTGGGGTGATGTGTCTAAAAGCCAGGGAACACAAAGGATTTCCGGCAACCACCAGAAGCAATGAGAGAGACGTGCGACAGATTCTCCTGCATAACCTCCAGAAAGAACCAATCCTGCCAACATCTTGATTTTGGACTTCTGGCCTCCTGAACTGTAAGAGAATGAATTTCTGTTGTTTCAAGTTAGCCAGTTTGTGGTAATTTGTTACGACTGCCCTAGGACACATACGGTTCCTACTGTCAGTATTTTGTAAGCTCTCACTCTCTTCTAGAGCAAAGGCTTGGTCATGTCAGGGAGCAAGTCTGGGTCACCACCATAGGTCCACTGCCTAGTGACCAACCACCCTGGTTTGTCTGGGACTGAGGGGTATCCCAGGATGTAGGATTTTTTTTTGTGATACACGGCCTCTCACTGCTGTGACCTCTCCCGTTGCGGAGCACAGGCTCCGGACACGCAGGCTCAGGGGCCATGGCTCGTGGGCCCAGCCGCTCCGCAGCATGTGGGATCTTCCCAGACCGGGGCATGAACCCGTGTCCCCCGCATCGGCAGGCGGACTCACAACTGCTGCGCCACCAGGGAAGCCCCGATGTAGGATTTTTAGAGAGCTAAAATGGGGGCAGTCCTGGGCAAACCGGGATGACTGGTCATCTTGCTCGCAGGGTGCTTGACACGGGGTCAGTGCCTGGTAGGTGGTGGCAGTTGTGTCTTGTGTGTGGGAAGAGCAAGGGCTGGGCCAGATGCAGATGGTGTGTGCAGAGATTTTGTGCAAGATGAGCCTGGAGTCGGATAGGAGAGAACTGAAGAACTGGAAACTTACTCTGGGTAATAAGGAGCCACAGTAGGTCTCTAAGGGCTGCAGGGTTCCTCTCGGGAGGCCTGGGGATTCCTGTGCTGGAATCCCTGTGGGCTCCCTCTAAGCCTGCTCCTGGGAGGCCCAGGCACTTTGGCTGCAGGAGTTCTCCCACAGGCCTCCCAGAAGCAGGTCTCCTGCCCCCAGGCTGCAGCCAGCGCCTGCCTGGCCCAGGGAACTTCTTTTTGAAACCAAGTGCGAGAAAGCCTAGGTGTGCCCACGGTCACCCTTCCCCCCATTTAGATATACTGAATGGAGCTGATTGCCTAAATTGAAGGCATTATAGTACAATGATTGTTATAATTAAAACTATTATCATCTGAAAGAGACCAGAACCTGGGAAACCACTGCAAAGACTTTTAAAGCTTTTAAAACCTGTTTTTGAACCAGATAAAAGCTCCTTTGTGTGGAGTGTTTTAGAGAGGGAGTCTGTGAGTGGGCACCTGTGGGCTGTGAATGCAGCCTGGTTCTCCATGAGGTGGGTGCGGGCAGCAGGGGTTTTCGGCCAGAGGGTGGCCGCTGCTGTGTTAGCCCAGACCTGAGATGCTGCCCTCAGCAATGCGGGCAGAGCAGGGTTCACTCTGAGGGTCCAGGCCGGGTGGGGATCCGATGCAGGAGCGTTGTCCTGAATGTGGGGCCTGTCGAAACAGACATGTTGCATCCCCCGCTCCCCACATTTGGGAAGGACAGTCTGGCTCTGGTGGGAAAAAGTGGGCAGTGTCTGGATTGGAGGTGTGAGACCCTGGGGGTCTCCAGATGGCAAGAAGAGGGGACAGTAGTCCTAGAGTGGTAGGCTCAGGGAAGGCCTGGGGTGGCAGGATGGGGGCTTACAGTGGGCTCTCGACCTGGCCATCAGGAGCCCCCTCTGCTCACGTGACAGGACTCCCAGATGCCCAGGTGGGTGTGGAGCTGGAAACAGCCTGAGAGGAGTTGGGGCTAGCATAGCCGGCAATGACTCTTCTGAGTTTGGTTACCTCACACTCTCCTCGGTTCCCCCATCCCCACGTTGTACAGGTGAGGAAGTTGAGGCTCAGAGAGGGAAGGGAGGGGCCAGGGTCACCCAGCTGGTAAGTGGTAGGGGCCAGGCTCTGGACCCCAACTCCAGGGTGCCGTGCCTTTTACCTTGGGCCTCTCTGCATCTGGCGATGGTGGCCATGCTTGGTTAGCTGTCTCTTGGGTTGGTACCATGTGTGCTGGTCCTTGATTTGGGTGGGCGCTTGATTATATTTTGTCCCACCTTGGTTTCACTTCTTTTTTTCCTTTTTCTTCTTTCAAAAAATTATACAATTAATACATGAAACCGTTCTTATTAAGAAATCAAACATCATCGGGTGATAAGAGTGCCAACTAAAGAATGTTGCTCGCCATCTGGTTCTACAAGGATTGAGTCATTAGCCACTGTAGTTGCTGACCTTCAACACACCCTGAAAGCAATTCCAGGTGGAGATCAGGAATGAGGCACTCTATGTTCTGGGAAAACTGGCAGAACAGTCCTTCAGATAGTTAGATATTTTTAGGAGAAAATTTTAGGAACCCAAATTCTTGCATCTCCCCATACTTAGAAAAGCGCTAAAACCATTAACTAAGATACCTGTTCCTGGTGCCTAGCAGCAACCTTCTACTGAGATGTGTGCTTGATCACAGGTACCCTTCGTCTATCACATGTACACTGACCTCCCCCCCCATACCTCTTTGGAACAGTCCTCAGTGCTCTCTGAGAGGCTGTTTCCCAGGCTATAGTCCTCAGTAAGACACTGAATAAACTCAACTCACAGCTCTTCCGTTGTACGCTTTTTTCAAGTTGATAATAGCTAACTCAGAGCAATAATCTTAGATGTGTTTGTGTATACGTATACATACATAATACATTTAGTCCTCAGACAGCCTTTTGAGGTAAGCACCGTTTTCCCTATTTTATAGAAGAGAGAATGAAGGCCCTTGCTGGAGGCCATATTGAGGCAGAATTTCCCTTGATACCACAGTTCTGGTCTGGCAGATTCCATGTTTGGTGAGGGCTTTCTGGTTCATTTAGGTGACTGTCTTTTTGCTGTTTCCTCACATGACTGAAGAGGCTATGGATCTCTCTGGAGCCTCTTTTTTAAGAGCACTAATCCCCTTCACGAGGGCTCTGTCCTCGTGACTTAATCACCTCCCAAAGGCTCCACATCCTAATACTATCACCTTAGGGGTTAGGATTACAACATATGAATTTTGGGGGGAACACAAATATTCAGACCATGGTGAATTGTTTGAATAGGTGTTATATCCACAGGTTGGCAATCTAAAATACTTAAAAGGCATGCAATAAAAAGTCTCCCTATTACTCCTATCCTTTCTTCTCATGAATAGGATTTTCTTATTTATTCTTGATGCCAAAAACTTGGCCTCTGTTCACTGGTGCCAAATTGAAACTTGGAGACAGAATTTTGGGTGAAGTAGAATAGAATAGCTTTATTGCTTTGCCAGGCAAAGGGGGACAGAGTGGGCTCCTGCCCTCAAAAACTGTGTGTCCCAACCCCAGAGGATTTGGTGAGGAGTTTTATAGCAATGGTTCAAGGGGGGGGTTGCTGATAAGATTAAGTTGTGTGCAGGGTCTACACTCCTTTAATCTGGTCTCAGGTAATCTCTTGATGAGCTTCTCTGGTTCCTTTAATCTGGCTTCAGGTGGTCTTCTCTGGAATGAAGAATGCTGACATTTCCCATTTGTTGGGGGTTTTAGTTATGTAAAGAGCTCAGAGATATTGTTATGTGTATCCTTTGAGGTGGAACCAGGACTCTGCCCCAAGGCTGCACTACTGTTTCTTGGCTTCTCCTCCCTTGTCTCCGCATCCCCTCCCTTCCCTGATTAGCAACTGCCCTTGGGAACTCAGGGAAGGTCATGGAGGCTGGAGTCTGTTTCCTACAAACAAGAAACAGGGGACACAGAAAGGCTTCCATGCCCAGGAACCCCACAGGGTCCTGCTTGGTTTCATTCTTCCAGAATCTCCTTGTGTAATAAGGCATATTACAAGAAAATATGAACATATAGTTTTATCTATCTCACTGTCACTTTTCCATGCTCTAAGCATTTTTTAAAATTAAATTAAATTAATTTATTTGTTATCTTTGGCTTCATTGGGTCTTTGTTGCTGCACGTGGGCTTTCTCTAGTCGCGGCGAGCGAGGTCTACTCTTTATTGCGGTGCGCGGGCTTCTCATTGTGGTAGCTTCTCTTTGTTGTGGAGCACAGGCTCTATGCAGGTGGGCTTCAGTAGTTGTGGCACTTGGGCTCCATAGTTGTGGCTTGTGGGCTCTAGAGTGCAGGCTCAGTAGTTGTGGCACGTGGGCTTAGTTGATCTGTGGCGCATGGGATCCTCCTGGACCAGGGCTCGAACGCATGTCCCCTGCATTGGCAGGCGGATTCTTAACCACTGTGCCACCAGGGAAGTCCCTCTAAGCATTTTTTGACACTGCTTTTTGTTTTTCACTGAGCAAAATATTTTGGTACATAAAGCACATCCTTAACATTGTTTTATAGCTATATTATATTGCTTTATATGCATGTAACCTAATTTGTTTAACCAGTCATCTTTTGATAGATATTTAGGTTGTTTCCTATATTTGCTATTATAATAAATTCTGAAAATCTGTTAGTTTTCCTAGAGGATAAATTCCTAGAAGTAAAATTGCTGAGGCAAAAGGGGTATGTATTTGTGACCTTGACAGATGTTGCAAACTGCCCTTCCTGGGGTTTGTACCAGTTTATTTTCCCATCAACACTGTATGAAGGGCTGGTTTCGCAACAACCCACAAGGTATCTTCTCAACCTTTGGATTCTTGCCAATCTGATAGGTGAAAAATGGTCCTTGTGTCTCTATTTAAGAGCTAAGAAACCATTCCCGGGAGTTTCTTCAGCAGACTTGTTCTCCTGAGCAAGGCCTCCTTGGCCAGAATTTTGTAATGTGCTGCCTCCTAAACCAGTCCTTGGCAAAAGGAATGAAATGACTCTAATTGGTTTAAATTAATCCTGATTAACATCCTCTGGTGGGGTTGGTATAGGGGCAGCTTTCCCACTACAGGGATGCCTGGACAGCACTGAGTTCTGTTAGTGAGGGAGATGGGGTTAATGCTTTGGGGTAGGCACCCAGCAGTGTCTGGGATATTCCTGGCCCACCACTAGAGAGTTAGAGAGTTGGGCTCAGACCTGTGCCTCCAAGGTCTGGAAGGCTCCTGCTAGGACTCCCCATTCCCATGTGGTCAATGCTGGTAGGCTGCCTGGGGTGGGAGGATGGTTTGTGGTTGCACAGTCTGATCTCTGATCAGATCCAAGATACTGGTTGCATAAACCAGGTCAGAGAAGAGTCTAGGCTTTAGAACTGACAGCCCTGGGTTCAAATGCCCCCCCTGCCACTTACTAGCTATGTGACCACTTAGCCTCTCTAAGCTTCAGTTTTCTCAGTTGTAAAACTGGGCCAGGAACGCCTGCCTCAGTAGCTGTCGGGAAGTTGAGTGGAATGTATATACCATGCGCCCATCCCAGAGCCTGTCCCACAAGGAGTTACTCAGCAGAGGCCCGTCCTGGCTGAGGTCTCCTGTCCCCCAGAAGGCAGGGAAGAATATTCCATGAGCTCTGCCCTGGGTCCTGAGCTCCTGGGTGTGGCCGGGGAGGGGGCTCAATCGACCCTGTGTCCTCCAGGCCCACCACACAGCCAGAGGCTCAAAAACTGCTCCATCTGTGCTTGTCGATTGAATGAGAGAACAGCAATAAAGTTAGCACAAAAGCTGCTGCTACACATCCTAACGGTGTTTGGCTTTTTAGGCCATATTGAGGCAGAATTTCCCTTGATACCAATCTGTATCGAATCATTTACACATGCCGTGCCTCCCGATGACATGCACTGTTTATCTGCGGCATCAGCTCCGTATTGATTTATCAATGCCCATTTTGCACAAAGATCAATAATTAATTGCATCTCTGCAAACATGGGAATACAACCTGTTTGCCATGTAGAGTGAAGCCCTGAGCTGAGAGCCTGCTGAAGACTTTGTTTGCTCCTTGTGAGTTTTCCTACATAAGGTGCTGCTTTAATGGCCAGTGCCCAGGTCCTGAGTGACCAGCCATCTCCACTGCCCTGGCATCAGGACCACGGAAGACCTGATGGCCGTGCTGGGTGTGTGTGAAGGTATCCGGATGGATGAGGGAGACTGACCTTGTGGAAAGGGCTTTTTTTCGGGGGGTGCATGCAGCTGGTGGGGGCTTCTCTCCCGTGACCCTTCCTGGGGTGGGTGTCTCCCCCTTTAGCTCTGCCTCTCTGGTCATTTCTCCTGTAGACGGACCACCTCAGAGCAGGGTATGTTCTAGCTTGTCTGTTTTCCTGGGGCCTGCCACACACATAATAGGGCCTCAGTGAAGGCTGGCTGAATGCTTGAGGACGAAATGTACCATTTTCTGGGTTTCCTTGTGGTGCTTCTAAATGGTCTGGGAGCTGGTGAGTGGTGGTGGAGAGGCTCGGGCAGTAGGTGGCGCTCTGTCAAAGTCTGCGATCCGTGTCTGGGAGGAAAGCTGTCAGGAGAGCTTCAGAATCCACCCCAACTTCAAAATTAACAGAAAATGACGATTGAGCATTTCTTACTTAAAATTTTTTTGAAATGATATTGGAAAGCCTTATTTTATAAATGTTAGGGAATTACAATCAATCAACTAACATAATATCCATTTGTTAAGCGCCTACTAAGTGCCAGGTGCTATTAGTGTATTAATTCTGCTGGAGTGTTCCTCTTTATGTAACATGTCCCCCTGTCTAATTTATCTATATTACTTACCTCTTAGAGGAACACATTGATGAATTGCTCTATTAAAAGAGGATAAAGATGCTTAAAGGCCTTAACGGGAGAGGACTCACAAAGGAGTTTTTAAGACTAACTTAGAACTGTGTAGATCACTCAGCACATTATATGCTAATTTTTTTTTCAGAGGCTGAGCAGCTTAGAGTGGGAAAAATTCAGCCTGTTCCCATCTAGTTGCAGAAGCCGGGTAATCTGTGTCTCATCGGCGCTAACAAATATACCCCCTAATAACACTTTGTGTTTGTAACGGTGAGAAATGCTTCCCTGGAAAATATTATCAGCACTTATATTATCTTACAGATTACACTCTCACTCAGTGGAGGGTCCCAGTAAAAATATAATAGCAGATTGCAGCCGATGGGCTCTCTATTTTTATGTGAGAGACTTCATTATTTTGCAAAGTGGAGAGAAATTCTTTGAAAACACAGGCACCTGGTGCACACGCACAACTGCCAGGGCCCGGAGCTGGGAGGGGGCCTGGGGTTGGGGGTAGGGCTGCAGCCTGTCAGGAAGCTGTGGCAGCTGGCATTCTGGGGGGTGCTGCCTTCCCCAGGACCGGCAGAGTGAGGGGTGGCTCTGAACCCTTCCTGCTCCGTGGCCATCTTCCCTGCTAGACTGTCAGCTCCACGAGGACAGGGTCAGGGTTCGGGACAGGGTGTATGATTCCTGCTGTCACCTCAGCAGCCAGCAAGGTGCCCGGCACACCTAGGGGCCTCAGCAGTCCTGGGTTACCCCAGGTGTTGGAGCTGCAGGAGAAATAACCAGAGAGGCAGGGCTCAACAAGGTGTCACCCAGGGACTGGGCAAGCACTCCTCTGTGTGCCTGGGCCACCTCTCGAGGCCTTGGGCGGGAAGGAGCCCAGGCTCACGAGGGCTGACCCCAGGGCAGGACTGTGGTCTTGGAGATGCTGGTGTGAGGATGGAGGGGGGAGGTCTGCCTGAACTGAGGAAGCTGGTGGAGGCTACTGGAGAAGGTAAGGCAAGCGTGACGTGAGGGGGACATTAGCAAGGCTGGAAGCAGGCATGAGATTATGGATGTGTAGGCCAGGGGGCAGGGCAGGGAAGGGAGAACCTGGCTTGAAGAGACCCCAGACCCCAGGGGCACCCTAGCCCAAGGCCCCTTTCCATTCTTTTCGTCCTTGGAAGAGAACTTGGGGCTGTTCCTCTCCCAGAGGCCCCTCTCCCTTTCTCAAAGGGCTGTTCCCCTTCCATGAAGCGATGTCTCTGCAGATGGCAGCGGTGCCGTGGGTAGTGAATCTGTGGACAGGTTTCACCTGCATGTCAGCAGCCTGGCATTTCTCTGTGGCCGCTTGTGCTGATCAGGGAGGAGCTCACAGCCCAGTGGAGGAAACAGAATCATCACATGGGATGCTGCAGTTCACAGGTCACGAGGGGAGTCTCTTCCATAAGTCTTTGTGTCTCCAGGCTAAGCACAGAGCAAGTTCTGATCTTGGTGAACTGAAGAGAATTAAGGCTGGGGGTCATGGGATTATCAGGGACCGAGAGTGCGGGCTGGAGCTGAGCCGCGACAGACATTGAGTCTGGGGAGGGCTGATAAGCAGGACAGGGTGAGGCACCCCAGGCTGACGCAGTGACAAGGGTGAAGGCTTGGAGGTGCGAAATATGGCGACGTTAGGGGTGCCTGGGCTGTCTGAAGTGTGGTGTACAACAAGGGGGGCAATGCCTTTGGGCCCAGATCAAGAGGACCTGGGATGCCAGAGTGAGGTGTCTGCACTTGCTTCTCGGCTCTCTGTGTGGGAATCTGGGCAGGTTATGCCCAGATGGGGTGGCATCTCAAGGGCAGAACTACAGAGACCCCAGAAGCTGGGGCTGTCCCAGCCTGGCCAGCTGAGGAGGCTCAAGAACAGCGTGGGGGACACGGGGCTCCAGCCTAAAGCTTGAAGCCAGCTGGCTTCTTATCCAGCAGATGGTGAGAGACCCCGACCCTTATTCTGGAAGGTGGAGCAACACACGGGGGTCTAGTGTCAGTCTCCCGGCAGGGCCAGGGGCTGCTCTAGGGCCCATCACGCCCCCTCAGTTGGGGATGGAGCTTGTGCTCTCTGGCAGAGCCCCAGATCTGGCAGCCTCCAGGCCCAGGCAGCCTGCACACTGGGCCGCCACCTTCTCTTAGGGGGCTGCATCCAGGTGAGACTCCTCTCTCAGGTTCCACAAACCCTCCAGAGTCTGTGCCACAGAAGACGCCCCTGCCCACACCAGCCTGTGTGCCGTGTGAGGTGCTGCAAGGGGCACAGGGCTCTGTTCTTTGCTTACAGATAAGAGCCGAGCACCCGAGTCTCTTTAACGCCAGCATAGGTGATTTTCCTCTTGCATCTGAGGTCAGAAAAGTACCCGGGATAGGATGATCGGTTCAGGGAGAGAACAAAGAAAAACAGCCACCTTCTACTGTGCGAGGGAACACGTAAGGAGCTCCAGGTGAGCAAGGGAGTTTGTAAAGACGAGAGTCACAGACAGTCATCAGCTGTGGGCAGTGAGAACAGAACTGGGAACAATAATCTTTGCCTCAGTGACAGGGTCCAGGCTCCCCACAGGGCACTCGAGGACCTTCTGCTCTGACCCTGCCCACTTTTATCCCGGGTCCCCATCCCCTTGCCCCCCACCAGGTGGCTGCCCAGCTCTCCCAGACCTCAGCCCTTTCTGCTGCCTCCAGAACCCTTCCCTGTCATCAAGCTCTGCGTCAGGGAGTCCTCCCTGGCTCTCCAGTGCAGAAAGGCCCTGGTTGTTCCGGACCCAGAGCTCACCCAGTCACTCATGCACCAGGCCGTTGGCGTCCCTCCCTCCCCTTCACCATGGTTGGGTCCTTTGAGGGTGGGGACTATCATTTTTTTTTTTTGTCTCTCTCGCTCCAGGGTCTTGCTTGGGGCCTGAGATGACGTTTGGGGTGTGAACGGATGAAGTAGGAGGGGATGCATTTTGACAATTTTGGGGTGACAGGAGTCGCTGGGGGTGCTGTGCAGGAAATGGGGCTGGGCAGGGGTCCTGGCGCAAAGCTCGAATGCTTGGTGGAAAAATGCTAGTTCTCTGGAGGGCTGTGTGTCTGCACAGTTTAGTACTTGCTGCTGCTTGGATTCTTTTCCTTGGGCTGACCCTCGGCCATTTGAGGGTGCATATTTTATTCTATTCATTTCTGTATCTTCATAGTCTAGTTCTGGACCTGAAAAACAGTAGGAACTCAATAAATGCTTGCTGACTTACTGATTGAACTCAGTGTGTTGTAAACGTATGCAAACCCTCTTATCTCTCTGGGCCTCAGTTTCTCCATCTGTAAACAGGGAGTGAGTTGGAGAGGCCCCTCTGGTGTCTTGAACGCTCCAGCTGTGACTCTGACGCTGGGTGCTGGGCGCTGTGAGTTTCTCCAAGTCTCTGCCACCTTCCCCCTTCACCGGGGCCCAGAGAGGGTGTGTGGGTGCATCCCCAGGGCTGAGCCCACAGCTGCAAGTCCCTGCTGACCCGCAGGACATGGCGTCCACGTCCTTCTACAGCGCCTGCCAGGGTGCACTCATGCTTGTGGGGAGCTGTGCCCTGGGGCACATGCCAGTGAAAGATCGCACCCATTGGGTGGGTTGCTGTGATTAGCTGGGCTCTGACCTGGCTACGAGGGGAAGGAGGGGGGCAGAGAAAATGGGTGTATGCTGCTGCTTGTGGAAGAAGGCCTCCAAGCTGCTGGGGCTCTGCGCCCTGCTCCTCTGGGGAAAGGGTCAGAGGATCCTGGTGTTCTAGGAGGTGGCAAGTGAAATTAAAGCCCCGTGCCCAGAAGACCTGCAGAGCTGTGCACGTATTTAAGGGTGAGGCACTAAATAGCAGGGTGGAAGTGCGTGCGTGTGTGTGTGTATGTGGCCCAGCAGTCAGCTTCACTGAGGGTAAACGGAATTGAGGGGTGCATTAGTTTCCTAAGGATGCTGCAACAAATTACCATGAACGGTTCTGGAGGCCAGAAATCTGACATCAAGGTGTCGTTTGGCAGGACCACACTCCCTGCACAGGCTCTAGGCTTCCTCGCCTCTTTCAGCATCTGGATGACTCCTGGTGTTCCCTGGCTTATGGCAGCACAGCCCCAACCTCTGTCTCCACATGGCCGTCGTCCTTATGTCTCTCTCTGTCCTTTTCTGTCTTTTAAAGGACATTCTCATTGGATTTAAGGCCCTTCTAACACAGTGTGGTCTCATCTTGATTCTTACCTTAATTACTTCTGCAAGGACCCTATTTCCAAATAAGACCACATTCTGAGGTTCTGGGTAGCCATAAATTTGGGGGGAAAACTATTAAACCCACCGCAAAGTGGCCACTTGTCCATCTATATCTGTAAATCTCTTTTCTTGAGGTGGTAATTTTCTTTTGAGCCGGGTTCCCAGTGTTCCCAGCACCAGGCAGGGGAAGGGAGCTGGGGTTCTTGCCTTTGGGTAGGTGGACTTTCATTTCATTCATTTTCAGCAGTGCCTGGGGTCCCAGAGGGCAGGGACTTGGGACCAACCTCTCCTGAGAGCAAGCCCCCAGCTTTCTGTGTGTGCCAGGCAGGGAGGGCACTGGGGGTGTACAGGCTTCTTACACAGATTTGCAAGCAGTCCCTCTGTAATGAGTGTCACCTTTGCCCCCGCTCTCAGAGGTACCTGGGACCTCTGATTCCAGGGCCCCTTCTGGGTGGAAGAAGTGCAGATCCACTGTTTCTAGGGTTTCCACAGTGCCGACTTGGTCTTGGTTTTCTCTGTTCTGCTCTGCCAGGTGCTTGCAAGCTTCCCAGATTTTAATGCTATTTGTCTCCTATTCCATTCACATCTTTGAGGGTGTTACCCCTTTACTGTCACCTTACTAAAATCTGTCAGTGGACTCTGATCACCTTTAGAATGATGCCCAGACTCTGACCATGTTGTTCTGGGCCTTCGCGGGCTGGCCAGCCACCCAGCCTCATCTCCTCACACACTACGCTCCAGCCTCCGAGGGCCTGAGCTCACCCCTGCTCATCCTTTCTCCTTAAAAATGTCACTCTCCAGAAAGACCTTCCCAGCCCTCTCACCCACTCATCTTTGTGCCGTATACCCCATGCTTCCTTCTTGGCACAAGTAACAATTTGTCTTTACACAACCAAGAGCCACGTCCTGTCCGCTCGTCCCTCAGATACATGCTCCCCGTTCACTTCAGGGCCAGGAGCTGACCCGTAAGGGCCTCATCAGTACCCCCCACTCACCTCTGGCTTCCTGTTGAATTCATTTACTGGGCAACTGGCAGGAGAGGGGAGGGTAGGAGGAAAGTGAGCTTGGCGTTTTTATTTTCTTGGCCCCTTCCCTGATGGGTCTCCATGGGTTGGCTGTATCCCTTTGCTGAAGGCCTCAGCCCCCATCAGGTGGTCCTCTCCATTTTCACACCCTCTCATTGTTCCAGTAACTCCTCTTTCCCTTTGACCCTTCAGGCCTAGAAGTGGTTACTATGCCCTCTTTAAGCACTGCCTATGCCTTGAAAAATCGTCCATCCTCAAGTACCAGGTTTGACTGTGCCTCCTCTCCTGCTACACTTTTCTTGCTAATTCACTTGCTTACTCTTGTTCACCCCTCCCAGACTATCAGCTTTGTGGGGATTGACACTGTCTGTTTTCATTGCTGAACCCCCTGAGCTTACCTCAGGGTCTGACACACACTGGGTGCTCAGTAAATGCCCATTAAGTGAGAGACCACACCCACACATGTGTACACACTTGCACAGATGTGCCCATGCAGACAGACAGACAGACGACGCACACACACACACACACTCACCCACTCACACCAAAGGCCTCTGCAGTTTTCGGCAGCTTGGAGTCTTCAGATAGTTGAGACCAGAGCTTGCTCCACAGCAGGTGGCCTGGACCTTCTCAACCCCCTTCCAATGATTTGAGATGCAGTTTGTGGAAGCTGCCAGTGTTCCTGCTGTGTGGCCCCAGTGGGTCAGCCTAAACTCTCTGGGCTTCAGTTTCTCTCACAGGGATAGCGATAACTGCTCTGTGACCACCTACCTTGGTGACCCTGGAGGTTATGTGCCACCTTCTGCTGGTCTGCCAGTGACCCCTGGGGGTCAGAGTGCAGAATGCTTAGGATGTACCTGGTTAGCTGTGGCAGCAGCAGGAGGGTCACATGAGCCTAGAGGGACTAGCCTGGGAGTGGTAGTGGGGAGAGACTTCTGTGAGGGGGTTATTGCATCACATCACCTTCTCGCTAAGGGTTTACACAGGCTGCAGTCAAGCCCCAGTTGTCTATGGGATTTATTGTCTGAAAGGGGAGGCGGGGACCCAGGAGAAGTCATCTGGACAGCTGGGTATCAAGAGTGATGCAGGCCCAGCCTTGGCCCCCCCTTGGGGAGACTGAAGGGAACAGGCTTCTGTGCTGGATTTCTCTTCTCCCTTCCCTTGGTGTGGCCGAGAGAGTGCCTGGAACTTTCTGGAAGGTTTCTTGGGGAGGCTGGGGAATGGGGCCCCTTCTCACTGAGGCTTTAGAAGGAAGCCATAAAACCTCTCTGAGTTCAGGTTTCTATTACACGTGTAGAATGTAGAAGCTGATGATAGTCTATGAAAATTCAATAAACTTTGAAAACAGCATCAGGGTTGATATCTGTAATTTAAAGTAATGGATACCAAGAAATTGTTTCTCATTTATCTCACTGCTGAGATTGTGGCACGAAAGAGACTTCATTAAGCGTAGATTTTTTTTAAAGAAAAAAAATAGTGTCATTTATCTCAATCAATGACAGATGCGGGAGGTGGCCGATGATGGTGTTTAATAACACCTGAGCAACAAAAGCCTTGGTTCCCTCACAGTTTGGGACAAGTAAACGGATACACAGAATCACTTCACAGTGGGAGAGGTGCAGAAACTTAAAGTCTCGTTCTGACACACAAGTGCCACTTGTCATGTGTTAAGCAGCACATCTGGCTTGTGGTATTGTTCCAAAATTAGCGGGGGAAGAGGGGACTAAATTGTGGCTGGGTCCCGGGCCACAGCTGGCCAGAAACCACCCTCCACCGGCCCCCCCATCCAGAAACCTTGAACTGAAGCTGGGGAAGCCTGTGAGAGAGCCTATTTTTGGCCCTTTGCCTGCTGCCAGCTCTCAAGATGGGCTGTGCTTGGCTGGAGAGATTCCTAAATTGTGTGTGTGTATATACACATGTGTGTGTGTATATGTATATATCCATGTATACGTATATATGTGTGTGCGTGTCTGTCTGTCTGTGCCATGTCTAGGCTTCCCTCTAATGAGTTAGGAGACACCATTCCTCTTTTTGCCATATTCGCATTTCAGAAACCAAAAATCCAAGATAGTTCCTACAAGTGACAGATTGGCAAAGCAGGAGGCAATCCACGTGAAGGTAATTAATTAACTCCCTTTTTAGGACAAAGAGCATTTAACCCACCATCTAAGCCCCTCCACAGTCCCTGCATGGCCGGTGGTGGAGGGCAAGGCCTGCTCCAGAGTCCAAATCCATGGGCATCTGGACGGGGAGGCTCCCAGGTTTGGATCCCCTAGGTTTGGATCATTTATTCCTTGGATCTTATGCTGGTTGTGTGCTGTGGGCCAGACGTAGTGCTGCTTAAAGCCAAGGGGGTTGGTGACAGTGATGCAAGATGATCAGGGACATGGGGGCCCCGTGGGCACTCAGGTGGGCTAGGGTGCGGGACTCCCAGGGCGGAGCCCACCCTGCTAATATGCGCACTCCCGCTCCCCTTCGAGCTCCACCCCGACCTCCCCTTCGCTCCCAGCACGGGCTCAGGCTGTTTGTGTTTCAGATGCAGGTCATGTGTGTGAGCCTCTTTTCCCCTTGAACGCCCTCCCCCTGTGGAAACAGCAAGCCTAGCTCATGCAGCCACAGAGCCAGGGACATCCCACTGTTAGGACATGGATCAAAGAATGCTAATTGATCAAATATTAAATGTGGGCTAAACACCGCACCGAATAATTCACCTTTTCTCATGTGAGCAACTTTGCAGCAGCTAGAATAGGAAGCAGGAATTTTCATGCTGATAACAGTGTTAGCAGGGGAGGGGAGGGAATGTTGTTTGTTTACCTGAAGTGTTGCAAAATGTGTGAGAACCCAAGTCTTCACTTATTAAATTCAGTCCTGTAGGAATACAGCGTCAAGGTTTTCCATCTCAGCATGATTTTTAGAGAATCAGGTGACAGGGACATGGAGGGCATGGAGAGGAAGGGGTAATGATGTCCTTGGTGGAGGAACAGCTGATGGGACTGGGGATGCTTTGCCTGGAGAAAAGGATAAGGGGCAACCCCACCATGGTAGGCCAAATCATGGCCCCCCAGGACGTCCTTGCCCTAACCCCTGGAATCTGTGAATATGTTCCCTTACGTGGCAAAAGGGACTTTGCAGGTGTGATTAAGTTAAGGTGTGATTAAGAAGGTTAGCCTGGGTCATCCAGGTGGGCCCAATGAAATCACAAGCATCCTTTTGAGAGAGAGGCAGGAGTCAGAGTCAGAGAAGGAGATGTGATAACATAAGCAGGGTTTGTAGTGATGCCACCATGAGCCAGGGAATGAGGGCAGCCTCCAGAAGGTGCAAAAGGCAAGCAACAATTCTGCTCTAGAGCCTCCAGAAGGGACACAGCTCTGCCGACACCTTGACTTCAGCCTTTTATGATCCATATTGGACTTTTGACTTCCCGAATGATAAGGCGATAACTTTGTGTTGTTTTAAGCCACTAGAGTTGTGGTAATTTGTTACAGCAGCAATACTCAGGTGTCCTGGAGTCTCTCCCCCTGCAGCTTGCTATGTGCCTAAAATAGCACCAGCAGACCTACTCCTTTGGGGACACCTGAGGAAAGCAGATATTCTTTATTATAATTACAATTAGTAACACTGGTAAGCCCTTACTATGTGCCACACCCTGTGCTAAGAGCTCTACCTGCGTTAGCCTAGTGAGTCCTCATATCAACCCTACAGTCTATGGGGCTCAGAAACCCAGCGCTATCCACGCTATATTGTTATCTATTGCTCTGTAATAACTTACAGCTTAAAACAAGATACATTTATTATCTCACAGTTTCTGTGGGTCAGGAATCTGGGAGACACTTAGCTGGGTAGTTCTCATGAGGATGTCTCACGAGATTGTTGTCAAGGTGTCAGCTGGGGCTGTCGTCATCTCAAGGCTTGACTGGGGGCAGGTCCGCTTCCCAGCTCACTGACGTGATGGGTGGGAGCCCTAGGGTGCCCTGGCTGCTGGCTGGAGGCTCCAGTCCCCAATCCATAGGGCTGCTCACAACATGGCAGCTGGTTTTCCCCAGAGTGAGGGATGAGAGAGACGATGAGGGAAGGGGAGAAAGGGAGAGAGAACTCAAGATGGAAGCCATAGTCCTTTTATCACAATCTCAGAAGTGACAGCCTATCACTTCTGCCATATTCTATCCATTAGAAGCCAGTGACTAGATCCAGCCACACTCATGTGGAGGGGATTATGCAGGGCTGTGAATACGAGAGGTGGAGATTGTTGGGGACCATCTTAGAAGCTGCCTACCACACCCGCTTAACAGATGGGATAACTGAAGTCCAGAGAGGTCAAGCTAGTACAAGTTAGAGCGAAGATTTGAATCCAGTGCTGTGTGAGCTGGGAGCCCACATTCGTAACAATTTTGCTGTCTCGCTTTTATGAAGCCTAAGTTATTTTAACACTCCTGCCACCCTCAGACCTTATTTTGATGCCCCTCCTTGGTGTACGCTCATGTACGCCCCAGACCTAGCATGGACCACCCTACACTACTGTGTTTGGTTTGTTGTCTGTCCTACTAGATGGGATGGTGAGCCGAGTGCTGAATAAATGAGTGAAATAAGAAATGAAAGGATGGGCTCGAAGAAAGAAGGGTGTCCTGGCAACATGCGGGCCACAGGGTGCAGCACCCTTCTGTGATGGGGCGGGAGGTCCTGTGCATGGATGTATGTTTCTGTATTTGGTGGTCTCTGTGTGGGCTTTCCCTAGGGTCTCAGAAGCTCACCAGTTTGGCAGCTCCCTCCTCCAGGCCTTGTCTCTCTGGCATCATCTCTGTGGCTCTCTCTCTGCACAATGGGTAGAAGGGGCTATGTTCCAAAGACCAGGGGTTAATGGGCCTTAAAGGGCCTGCTCTGGGAAAGGAGAGGATCCAAGCTAGTGCAGTCATGTTCATTATACATCTCAGGAGCCTCCTTCGTCCTTCCTTTTGGGGCTCTGGGCAGGTGAGAGGCTCAGGGATCCCTAGAACATTATTGTCTTCCCACAATAGAGAGAGGGCTTCCCCTCACTGCTTCAGCACACCAAAGCCTTGGTGGCCTTCTTCCTTAATGCCACCTGCTGAGAACCTCTAGGCCAGTGCTTCTCAAAGTGTGGTCCTTGGACCAGCGGCAGTATCACCTGGGACTTGTTAGAAATTTAAATTCTCAACCCTTCCACCCCAGACCTTTTGAAACAGAAACTCTGAGGTGGGACCCAGCAGTCTGTAGCTTAACAAGCCATCCAGGTGATTCCGATGCATAATAAAATCTGAGAACCATTGCTCTAGGCCTTAAAAAAATCCCCTCAAAGCTTCTCCATTTCTTAAAATAAAAATTTTCAGAAGAAAACTTTTCAATATACAAATGTGTTGGAAAATCCAGTAAAGCAATAGGAAGGAATTTAAATTACCTGGCGATTAGTATTAACTTATTGGTGCATGTCGATTCATTGTTATAGGGACATGTTTGTATTTATAAATATATATCATGTTTAATAGGGTTGAGATTTTACAGTAAATATAGTTTTTTTTTTTTTTTTTTTTTTTTTTGTGGTACGCTGGCCTCTCACTGTTGTGGCCTCTCCCGTTGCGGAGCACAGGCTCTGGACGCGCAGGCTCAGCGGCCATGGCTCACGGGCCCAGTCGCTCAGCCGCATGTGGGATCTTCCCGGACCGGGGCACGGACCCATGTCCCCTGCATCGACAGGCAGACTCTCAACCACTGCGCCACCAGGGAAGCCCTAAATATACTTTTGTACACTGCTTTTTAAACATTCTCCCATGGCATCACTTGTTCCTGGCTGTCAGGTCCTCCATTGTTGGAATGTACTGTAATTTAACTTATCCCTGGGACTGGTGCATCCACTGATATTGGCTGTGAACCGGGAAGATAGACTCACAGTGTAAGCAGATGGCTGACAAAACAAATGAACTGCTCCCTCTTGGCTTGGAGGCTGGGACCAATGAGGAGGCTCATGAGAGTCTGGCCTCTCGGCAGAGGCTGGACACAGCCATGGGAAGGCAGAGAAAGGGACAGATGAAGGAGGTGCCACAAGATCAGTGAGTGCCCAGAGTGGGTTGTTTTGGGGAGGGGAGTCAGAGGTTCAGCATCTGTGTGACCCAGAATGCACTGTCATAGGAATATTGAAGAGGCTGTCCTTTCTCCACTGTACATTCCTGCCTCCTTTATCAAAGATAAGGTGACCATATGTGCGTGGGTTTATCTCTGGGCTTTCTATCCTGTTCCATTGATCTATCTTTCTGTTTTTGTGCCAGTACCATACTGTCTTGATTACTGTAGCTTTGTAGTATAGTCTGAAGTCAGGGAGTCTGATTCCTCCTGCTCCATTTTTCTTTCTCAAGATCGTTTTGGGTATTCGGGGTCTTTTGTGTTTCCATACGAAGTGTGAAATTTTTTCTAATTCTGTGAAAAATGCCGTTGGTAGTTTGATAGGGATTGCATTGAATCTGTAGATTGCTTTGGGTAGTATAGTCATTTTTACAATGTTGATTCTTCCAGTGCAAGAACATGGTATATCTCTCCATCTATTTGTATCATCTTTAATTTCTTTCATCAGTGTCTTATAGTTTTCTGCATACAGGTCTTTTGTCTCCTTAGGTAGGTTTATTCCTAGATATTTTATTCTTTTTGTTGCAATGGTAAATGGGAGTTTTTTCTTGATTTCACTTTCAGATTTTTCATCATTAGTGTATAGCAATGCAAGAGATTTCTGTGCATTACTTTTTATCCTGCTACTTTACCAAATTCATTGATTAGCTCTAGTAGTTTCCTGGTAGCATGTTTAGGATTCTCTATGTATAGTATCATGTCATCTGCAAACAGTGACAGCTTTACTTCTTCTTTTCCAATTTGGATTCCTTTTATTTCTTTTTCTTCTCTGATTGCTGTGGCTAAAACTTCCAAAACTGTGTTGAATAATAGCGGTGAGAGTGGGCAACCTTGTCTTGTTCCTGATCTTAGTGGAAATGGTCTCAGTTTTTCACCATTGAGGATGATTTTGGCTGTGGGTTTGTCATATATGTTGAGGAAAGTTCCCTCTGTGCCACCTTCTAGAGGGTTTTTATCATAAATGGGTGTTGAATTTTGTCAAAAGCTTTCTCTGCATCTATTGAGATGATCATATGGTTTTTCTCCTTCAGTTTGTTAATATGGTGTATCACATTGATTGATTTGCATATATTGAAGAACCCTTGCATTCCTGGGATAAACCCCACTTGATCGTGGTGTATGATCCTTTTAATGTGCTGTTGGATTCTGTTTGCTAGTATTTTGTTGAGGATTTTTGCATCTATGTTCATCAGTGATATTGGTCTGTAGTTTTCTTTCTTTGTGACATCTTTTCCTGGTTTTGGCATCAGGGTGATGGTGGCCTCATAGAATGAGGTTGGGAGTGTTCCATAAGAACACATTTGATCCCAATTTTGCTTCAGGAAAAATGAAACCAACAAAAGCAATAATCTGTCTTCATATGTACAGAAAAATGGGTGGAAAGCTATAAACCAAAATGTTAACATGATTTCTGAGTGGTGATGTTATGAGATATTTTCATTTTCTTCTTATTGCTTATCTTACTGAATATTCTATAATGAACATCCATTACTTTTGTAATAAAAACACTGAAATAAAATAATTGAGGGGGTGAAGAGGTGAAGTTAAAAAGGAGGAGGAGCATCTTTTGGGTGGAAGATGCTGGAAAGGTCTGTTTAGTTGTGTTTAGGTGATGGCCTCATGGGTACTTAGAAAAAGAGGGTCAGGATTCAAGGAGTGAAGTTGTAAATCTTTCTCCTCAAAATGCCCATGACATCATGGGCCAGACTGAGCATTCTGAGGCTGGGGGAGGACCATGGACCTCCTGTTGGTTGATTGAAGGACCCTCGCTGGCTCAGAGGGAGTGCTGCCAGGGTGGGGCTCTTCTGCCATCGCGTTGATCTCCCCAAGCCTGCCATGCATGCATGTGCGTGCGCGTGTATGTGCGTGAAGAGACCACTTCACCAGTGGGAGGATGGAGGCCAAGCCCCTGATTTGGGCTCTGCAGACCCCGGCGTGGGCCTTGGTGGGCAGAAAGGCGTCCAGTTCTAGAATCTTCTTCCTGATGAGGCCGTTCAGGAGGGAATCAGGACTATTAACCTCCCTTCTTCTCCACGGCTTTCACTCATCGCAATGCCCCGCGGAAGGAACCTTGAAAGACAGTGCTCAAATGAGTTTCAGTGACGTCTAATCTGTCGCTCAAGGGGCTGTGCTGGTTTTTTATTAAAGTTCATTATTTTCAATTACGAAAGAGGGGGTTTGGCGGGCTTACGTCTTCAACCTAATGGAACCATTTCCCCCACTCCTCTCCCTAGTGTAAAGCATCCTTACCCTTTGGTGCAGAAAACAGCAGAGAAAACATTTCTTCATTTTAAGGAAATATATCTATCCATGAAGGGCATCGAGAATCGAAGAAAACATAACAGGCTTGGTTTGGAAGTGAGGGAGCAAGTGGCTGCTGCCAGAGAGCCCGACACTGGGGCTCCTTGAAATCCAGCACCAGTGGGGAGGGGTCGCTAGTGCCAGCTCCCAGGATTCCTGGGTCCTCCACTGGGGTTCCATGGGCTGCTTTGGTTCCTGGGAAATGGGGGCTGCTTTACAGGGAAGACTTTATAAGGTCGATGGAGGCCATTAGCTGGAGGGACAGTGGAATTGTTCCTGGATAAGCAGAGCTCTCTCTCTCTCTTCCCTCCCATCCTCCCAACAAGATTTCTGGATTGGAAAAAAATGATTATGGCTGGAGCTTGTCCTTGAAAGGAGCTGAGCTCTGGAGTTCGACCTTCCACGGAGCCTCAAAGGGATTTCATAAAAAGCGTGCGGCAGAGGGGTTGGGGCCTGTGGGGCAGGGTGTCAGGAGAGTTGGCAGGCTTCTTGCACATGCATCTCAGCTCTGCACACGCAGTCACCAGCTTGCTTTGAAACATGTTTCCTAAAGCATTTCTGCTGAAGTCCGGTGTCACAGCCAGGCAATCCAGTGAGTGGTGAGAGGTGGGCTGGGGGATTGGGAAGCCAGGTCCTCAAGGCTGTTGCTGTGTCACAGGGGAACTGGGAGGTCACCGTCCTCCCCCTGTGCAGGGGACCCCCTTTCTCTCTCCTGCTGAAAAGGTCTGTGGTGAGGACAAGCATTTCTCCCAGACCAGAGCCCAAGTGGGGCGGCAAGGTTAGGAGTGGTGAGCATGGAGAAGTGTTCTGACCAAGTGCATTCAGGTCTCTGATTACTTTGTCCCCTGCCTTTTATTTGAGTGTGAAGGAAGCCGGGGAGAAGGGGCACAGGAGGAAGGGTCTGCTATTCTGGTAGAGCTGGTGGAGAGAAGGGAGGGATTGCTCTGGGGCCCTGTCCACTGGCCGTCTGATTCTTGAAAGTGGCTCTCAGGCCCTTCTCATGAATCTGACCTTGGGTTCCTGTGACCTGTCTCTTTATCCCCCTCCCGTCAGTTGTCCCTGGTGCCTTTTATTGCCTGGGCACTGTGAGATTGGTAGGGGGGTTGCAAAGTGATGAAGAGATGTCCCTAATGGCATGGAGCTTGCTGGTTAGCAAAGAAGATGCCAGGTGTCCCTACTGACTGTGCTCCCAGCAGAGGGTGGAGAGGGTTTCAGGAAAGGGGCTTTCTGGGACATTCAGATACCATGGATCTCGGAGTCAGGGAAGGCTTTAGAGTGAAGAAGCACTTCTCCTGGCCTCCGTAGGATTTGACAGGGAGATGTTTGAGAGGATGTTCTGGGCTTGGGGGCCAGCAAGGGAGAAGGCCTGGAGGTGGGTAATGGGGACAGGACGAGGAAAGCTTGGGGGGTCTGCGAGTTTGGGAGCTCGCTTAGAGCTCGCTTTGAGAAAGCTCACTGAATGCCTAGCTGCTGGGGCTGGGGCTGGCAATGTGGTGAGAGGGGAGGAGGTGAACAAGGGTGCTTTGGAAGCTGCTTGGGGAAGGGGCAGTGGGGGTTCTCTTCCTCGGTGCCCTGAGCATCACCATGGAAGGCACGGCCAAATGCTGAATCAGCCCCATGTGTCCCTGGTGCCCTGACTGTCTTGTCTGAGACCATGGCTAGGAAACTGGCCCCGTCTCTTAACTCCACTGTTTAAATCTGGGCCCTTGAAGGACTGGAGCCTCATCCCCAACCGGAACTGACAAAGCTGGCTCTCTCTACTGTCTAGAGGACTGGAAGCCTCTGGTATTGGTTGCCTGGATCATACCCAGCAGCTGATACCTGCCTTGGCCTGGATCTGCTAAAGCCATCCTCTCCCCAGCTACCCCCACCTTCTGCTTCCCCTGAGTGTTAGTCAACACCGAAGAAAGACTTTGGTGCTCTGAAGACCCTGCCAGCGAGAGGGCTCTCGGTGAGCCTGAGGATGGTGGGCTGGTGGGGATGCGGAAGCCCAGAGCTGACACTTGAAATGTGTCATTATTTTATTAAAGTTTAAAATTTAATAAAACACAATTTATGGGAGATGTTCCAGTTCCACATACATCATTCGGCTTCTTGCTGATGCAGCATGTTGGGTGCACAGCCGGGACTCCCCGTCTCTGGATGTCAAAAAGGGAAGGCCTGGTGGTTGCTGGGGACTGCTGAGGTTGGGGGTGGGACAGAGCTGGGCCAAGGTCAGGCCGGGCCAGGGTCGTGTCTTTGGTGCTGTTGTTCCGAGCCCACCTAACATTTCTGCCTTCATTGCAGCAGCCTGTCCTTGACCAGTAGTTGACGGTACCCTGAAAGCCCTTAAACCCCCACATGGAGAGGAGTAGAGCAGAGGATACAGGAATAGACTGCAGAGCCAAACGGCCAGGATCCCAGCTCCACTGGCTACTCGCTGTGTTGGTTCTCGAGCGCTTCTTCATCTGTAAGGTGGCAATAACAAGCGATCCACCCTCATTGGGTTATAGCCAGGTTGTGCCAGTGAGGTGCTTAGCATAGTACTGGCACTTAGCATGAAATGAGAGGTCACACTTTTTTTTACATTTTATTATGCGCTAGATGCTGTTATATATTATGTCCCTACCCTCACAGAACCCGAAGTCAAAATAAGGGGTTACGTTCACAGACACCTGAAATACTTGGAGGTATGCTAAGTATTGAGAAGAACCCATAGTGAGTGTGTGTGTGTAATCTGGGGAGGCTTCTAGGAGGAGGTGATTTTTTGACCTGGCCTCTTAGGGAAGGGGGAGGCGTTCGGTTGAAAGATCGAAAGAAACCTGAGAAATACTACCTCAGCCAGGTGACCAAGGTCAACATCAATGGTGATAAATCATGTTGATATTGAATAGAATATACTCTGGATATGAGAATGGCACTTTATCTCTGCAGTCTTCCTCCCTAAAACCCATAACTCAAGTCTAATCAGAAGGAGAACATCAGACAAATTCCAGTAGAATAACATCTGACACAGTATCTGACCAGTACCCCTCAAAACTGTCAAGGTTATCAAAAACCAGGAAATCAGAGACACTTGCGCTGCTGAGAGGGGACTAAGAGGATGACTAAATGTGATGTAATATCCTGGATGGAATCCTGGAACAGGAAACGGACATCAGATCAAAACCAATAAAATCTGAAAAAAGTCAATCTGAAAAAGTTTTAGTGCAGCTAAAACAAAAGGATCTAAACTCATTTTCTCTGAAAAGGGTGCAACTGAGAAAAGCTGAGCATATGACTGTCTCAAAGAGGTATTCACAATGATTGAAGTCTTTAGCTAAGGGCTGGGATTCCAACCATCACTGACGCTGGTGCTAATGAGGGTGATACCAACAATAACAGTGATAACTAACAAGGAAAATGTAGACCTACTAAGGCAGGTGTTTATTGGCCTGGACTTTGCCCTCCTTCCTGGCATACCTCGTAAGAGGCGTATCACGGCAGACTGCCCATCAGAAGATCTTATTGCGAGCTTACCCAGTGTGGGACATGGTTCCTGACCCCTGGAGGTCACAGCTGCTGGGGAGACTGGTGAGGAAACAGGCCTCGCACAGGGTGTGTTGAGTGTTGGGAATGGGTGCACAGACCTACCTGGAGTGATGGGCGAGGGAGCCTCCCAGACCCGGGAACGTGAGCATTGCACACAGGCCTCCTTGGTGATGGTATGGCACTGGGAACCCGCTCAGAGGCTTCTCCGTAGACTTGGTCACACCACCTGGACCAGAGCGTAGCCCCTCAAAACAGCTGGGTGAAAACATTTTTTAAAAATCAGAGAAATGATTACAGTTTGGCCCAGATTTCCAGTGCTGAGAGAGCAGTGAGACATTTGCATGAAGGCCTTGGAGGGTCTGGAGCTCTCTGCTGTCATTCATGGCTTTCCTTTTAATCGCTATTTATTTTTAAATATCTGTCTAATGTATAATACAAGCTTAGGCTCTTGAGGCCATCGCCTCCCTTTCAGCTCTGTTTCTGAAATCCCATTTAGGGAGGACAAATAGCTTTTGGGTACAAGAGTCTTTGCCTCTTCAAAGGAGCAGTTAGCAGGCTTTTCTCTCCTGCCTGTGTCTGTCTGTGGCTGGGGGAAATAAAGTGAGATTATTTTAATTCCATTTAAGCTCTCCAGGGCTCTGGCTGTCGAGGGAGGCAGCTGCTGTCTTTGTTGGCTTCCTTTTCTCATAGAACTTCTGTGTCGATTTCTTGGGGTGGGATGGGGAGGGTAAAGTGATGGCACTGGCAGGGGTCTTTCTCTGTCTACTGGCCGCCATAAAGGCCTGAGGAACTGGGCCCAGCATTTCTCTGAACTACAAAGAATCTCTCAGCACCATGTTTGCAGTAATGACTCAGAAGGGCGTTTGCTGAGTTTGTGAGTATTTCTGTGTGCGAGTGCCCCAGATCATGAGGTTGACTGGATTTGTTAAGCACGCTTATCCTCTGAGCCAGAATTTATGGAGCACCAACTATGTACCGGTCACAAGCCATACAAAGATGCCAAGTCCCCTGCCAGCTTGGTGGAGTGGTAAACCTTGGGAAAGAGGAATATGGGGTGCTGGGAGAGCTCAGAGGAGAGGTACCTGACCCAGTTCGGGAAGGCTTCCTGGAGGCGGTGATGTTTAGATTGAACTCTGAAGGATGAGTAGAGGTCATCCTTTAGTGTTTTGCTTTTCCATGAGAGAAGCATGGGTACTGGGTCTGCCAGGTGCAGGCCTGGCACCTTGAGAGGAACACTATGAGGTGGGGATGTGATCAGACACTTGCAGCTCAAAGGACTGTGGAGGTGACGGTGAGGGGCAGCTGATGTCAGAGTCTGCCTGGAATGATGGGGTTGTCTCAGGCTGGGGAGGGGATGGTGGGAGTGGTCCTTATCCTTAGACCCTTGGGACTAACTAGGGGACAAAATAGTTTGGGAAGAAATAGCAGGTGTCACATCTCCCCAGCAAGGAGGACTAAACCAAGAGGTGATGTAGGGGGCCAAGCAGGGACCTCAAATGGTTTCTCCTGCCAGGACCCTCATCTGGGATCACCTGGCTGTAATGACAGATCTCAGAGCTGTAGTCAGGAGTCAGAGGGAGGTGGTGTGGTCATCAGCTGGTGCTGAAAGCTCTTCTTGCCTTTGTTTAACCTAAGAGTGGCCCCTTCCAGTGCCTAGGGGTGCTTGGTTCCTGGCTGGGGTTTGGAGGACTTAACGGGAGTCTTCTTCCAGGGTGTGGAGACCGTGAGGACCCCAGGCCCCGGCTCTGTGGAGCATGACTGTGACAAGACAGCCTCTCGGCCCACTGTCTGGCAGCTACTGGACCCTGGTGGCAGATTCCCTCCCCCTCAGGGAGACAAGCCCTTAAGCTGTGTGTGGAGCTGGAGGCTGGGTGGTGGGCTGTGCCCTTTAGTGTGCCAAGGGGGGACACTTGGCTTGTGGGCAGTTGGCTCACTGGGCATCTGTTAGTATGGGAGTATCACAGGACCAGGTATTAGAAAACTCAGGTTCTTGCCAAGGGATTTGCTGGGTTATGTGGTCAGGTCACCTCGCCTGACTTTGCCTCTGTTTCTTCTCCTTCTCCCTCAGTTGTATCATCTTAAAATGTGGGTGGTTGAGATTACATGTGGCATTCAGTGCTGGCTTTGCCAGAGCAGGCTGGTATTCCAAGGCCTATATGCAGGCCTGGCCCTGCGTTCTGCAAAGTCCCCTCCCCCAACTCCCTTTTGGGCCTCAGGGGTCCAGAATCCAGAATGCCCACTAGGGCCTCCCTCTCTGGTGACTCAGCTCTTGGAGCACAGGAAAAAGTCAGAGCAAAGAACGTGAAGATGAACTCAACAGCAGGGTCCTCAAAATAGCTCCCCTGACAGCTTGGGATAGGGGGCAGCAGTAATTTTATCTGCTTGCGTTTCCTCAATTCACAGTGACAGCAAAGTGCCCTTCCCAGATAGGACCAGATCATTCACTATGGTTTTGGAGTCGGGGTAGAGCAGCTCTCTGCCTGCCAGGCCCCGAGGATGCTTTGCGTGAGCAGAGATGCTTGTGTTAGAGCTCTGTGGAGGGCTCAGGCCCTGCCCTGGGGAGCCCGGCATTGTTACCCGGAGAACCTCTCCAGTTTTCTGTTCTGCAGAGTCCCGCTCTTCCCACTCTGGGAAGAGTGTCTGGCCTGGACTCTTGGCTGAGTGATGGGCAGGCATTGCTATCCCCATTTTACAGGTGAAAGGGTGAGATCCAGAGTTTACCTGATTCTTCTTGGCTTACACGCTGAGTCAGAGGCACGGTTCGGTGTAGAAATGCTTCCCTATGCTCTTCCTGTACTGTCCCAAGATGGGTCACTCCAGGGACTTGCTCTCCATCCTTCTTCTGTCCCCCCATCTTCTTTCCCCTTTCTCCCATCCTCTGGAGCTCTCCTGTCCACACAGTAGCCACCAGCCACATGTGGCTACTGAGCCCTTGAAACGTGGCTGGTTGAGATGGGCTGCAAGTGTAAAATGAACCCTGGAGTTTGAAGATTTGGTACAGAAAAAAGAATGTAAGCTATCTCATTAATAATTTTTTATATGGGCTACATGTTGAAGTGATCATGTTTTAGAGATACTGGGTTAAATAAAATATACGATTAAAATTTATTTTTAATGTACTTCCATGAAAATTTTAAAATTACAGATGTGACTCATGTTATCTTAGAAAGCGCTGCTCCGAGTCTTGCTACTCAAAGTGTGGACCCTGGACCAGCAACACTGACATCACCCGGGCTAGGCACTGTGCCCACTAGTGCCCCAGGGGGAGCACGGAGGGTGCTGCCAGGAAGGAGGCGCTGAGGGCCAGCAGCTCGTAGACATGCTGATGACTGTGGCCCTCTTCACTCTAAAGTCAGGATCTGCTGCCAGGACTCATGTCTGCTCCCCCTGGGCCTGGGTTTAGTGGACAGAATAAGGGTTTAGAGTGAGGTTCCCCCCTGCCGAGAATCTGATTCTGAAGAAGTGATTCTGGTCACCTGAGTCTATTTCTCCTCTGCGAGTCTGTAAAATCTGATGGCGACTCTAGCCTTCTGGGCTGTGTTCCAGCGATGGAAGAGAAGGGTGTGTGCAGTCCTTCAGGCTGGTGTGACGGGATTTTCAAGAAAGAGAGCCCCTGCCTTGGGAGGTGGAAGCTAGCCTGACATGCAGTTCTGGGGCAGGGGGCAGATCTGAGGGTGGCAGGTGACTGGTGCAGGGGTGGAGGGGGTGTGTGGCCGGAGAGGGCCTGGGGGTAAAGCACCGGTTGCGGGGGCCCAGGCCAGAGGGACTGCCCTGGGGACACCCCCACCCTGCCCTCAGAGGTGCCTGCCAGGAGTTAGGCCTCTGCAGGGCTGTGGACCCAGTCTGGGTCCAGGTGGGTGCTGGCCAATCTCCCAGCCACAGTCTGACAACTGGACCAGGCACCCAGCTGACAGGGAGGGGGTTCTGTGTGCTCATGGCTGTCTGGCCGGACATCAAAGACAGTGCTTAACCTGAGGGGGGGAAAAAATCTGTGTTCTTTAAAAGCCTTGTTCTTAGGTGTTTGCATTTTCCTTATGGGTTCTTTTTTCCCCTGAGTTTCCTAGAAGGGTTTCTTTTGAAAAAAATTTAAAACTTCACATTGAGAAATTTACCCCAACAGCTTTCAGGTGGAGGAAAAGGATTTGCTTCCACCTGGGCTGGGATAGTGGGATAGGGGTTAGGGCAGGGGAAGAACAGGCAGGCCTGGAGTTCCCTCCCTCAGGGAGGGTAGCAGGATGGGAATCAAAGGAGGCATTTACTATCCCACCACTCCGTTCCTCTCTTCAAATCCTGCTCAGTCTTCCGGGCCAGCTCCAGTGCCCCTTCTTCCAGGAAGCCTTACTGACCACTGTCTCTTGCACCTGTCTCTGCTAGGTGCTTCCCTAAGTGATTTACATAGATTCTGCCTTTAATCCCCACAGTAGCTGAGAGTGATGTGATTATTATTATCCCCATTTCCAGATGAGGAGACTAAGGCTCAGAGAAGTTAAATGGCTTATTTGAGAGTATGTTGTTGGCGAGTAGTCGAACTGAGATTCTGAATCAGGACTTCCACTACATACAGCAAGTACTGAATGGTTTATGGCTGCAATTGGACTGGATGTTGATTTCAGAGCTCAGTCAGCTAGCCTGAAGGGAGCTACTTAGGCTTATGGTCACACCCGGGGGTGTGGTGGGTGGTAGGAAGGCGGAGCTTTGAGAGAACAGACCTGCTCCTTGCTGGACAGGAGACTGGTAGTGACACAGAGGCCAGGGTTAGGGTATGTGATGGGCCACAGAAACGCTGGCTCTGGGTGTGGTGCCCACTGAAACAAACAGCCCAGTTTGAATTTGAGGCCTCTATCTGGTGGGGGATTGGAGGGTGTCACCTACCCAGGCGTCCCCACATCCGGTGGCCTTGGCCACTGACAGCCCCTGGGCCCAGTATTGGCTGGCCAACGAACCCCAGTGTAAATCCACATTCTTCTCTTTGCTCACCCTTCTCACTGATCATCTCTCTAAGATGAGCACATAAATAGGAAGAGAAATACAGTGTGGGACTCAAGCCTGTTTCCTCAGCTCTGACATAAATAATTCAGCCCCTTCCTTATGTGTCTACACATAGACACTTGACCACAGTGACTCCTGGATGTCCAGAACCAGGGCAAGGAAGTAACCCAGTGGGCAATTGGTAACTTGGTAACTGGCGGAGGGTGGGAGAAAGAGGAGGGGAAGGTGAAAGAAGTTCTGAGGAAGGGCCTCCGTTTGATTGGGTGTGAATTATTACCACTCAGTCAAGAGTCAACTTCTGGAAGTATCTGTTCCATGTTGTGCTTGCTGGTGAAGGGGCTGCTCCTTTGTTCTTCCATCCCTCCCTTGCATACACGTGTGTACACACACACGCACATACACATACACACACACACACACACACTCACACACACACACCAGTGCCCGAGCTTGCTGTTTTCTGACCTGCTTCTTCACATGTCCAGGCGTGGAGGCTTGGTCAGGGCAAGAGCCAGCAGATCCTCCAGGGTGTGGGGGGGAAAGGTGTGGAGCTGGACCCACTGCCTGTACACAAAGATAGGCAGATGGTTGGTTTTAACACAGAATTCTCAGATGGCGCCCACGATTGCCACCCCTGGTGCACGTGCCCTGCATAACCATCTCCTTGGGTATAAGTGGGACTGTAAGTACGATGGGTTAGCACTCCAGTGATGAGAGCTTCTCCTACTGGCTTTGAAGGACTAAGCTGCCGCATGGTGGAGGGGGTCGGGTGGGCAGGACCTTGAGGGCAGCTGCGAGGGGCTGAGGGTGACCCCTCGCTGATGGCCAGCAAGAGACGGGGACCTCTCTACAAGTCCTACAAGTGCAAGGAACTGAATTCCGCCAACAACCTGAATGAGCTTGGAAATGGATTCTTCCCCAGTCAAGCCTCCAGCTGACAGGGCAGTCGGCTGACACCTTGATTTCCACTTTGTGAGGTCCTGAGCAGAGAATCCATTTGAGCTGTGTCTGGACTACTGACCTACAGAACTCTGGGGGTAATGAATGGGTGTTGTTCTAAGCTGCTAAGTTTGTGGAATGTGTTCCGCAGCAGTAGGACACTAATACAGTGGGGGACACCTCTGTCTGCATTTTGGGGGGTGTCTGGGCCCTTGGCAGTCAGGACCTGCAGGGGCTGTGGTTGGGTGTGGCTTGCACTGTGGCCATGGTGGCTGGGTTTCTGGTGGCCGGTTCTAGACCCCTGGGCCTCATGGCTCACCTCCCCTATAGCCCCCAGTCACATGACGGCCACGTTATGGCCTCGCGCAGACACATTTTATTGTTGAATTAGTAGGAATAACAGCGGCGTTTTAGTGGCTGATTGGGAGCTGTGTATTAGTGATTGTATTAATAAATGCACAGTGACAGGAGACCGGTGAGAGTGAGAAAGTGAGACATGGTATTTATCCCCTGTGCAAAATCTCTTTTATTATTAAAGGCGCTGGGTTAACTGAGGATAGATTTAATGCTGGTGGTAATTTTCTGGGCTCAGCAGCAGCTCAGGGTCCCCACTGCAGCCTGAGCTCTGGAACCCTCATCCAGGGCCATTGGATTCCTTGGAGAAGCTGCAGGGCTGGGGAGTTGCAGTCGTGAGCACTTTCTTGGGACTTGACCTGGGCCTGCAGTTCCCCATGAGCAGATGCTGGGCAGCTGATGCGAGACAGGGCGAGTTCCTCGTCCATTTGGAGATGAGCAAGGCAGTCAGTGCAGGTTCGGAGGTGTCTGAAGAGAGAGATTGCAGGGAGAACATCAGAAATGGTGCAGGCCCACCCCTGCCTCTCGGGAGCCTCCCAGCAGGGGGCTGCACAGCTGGAGAGTCTAGTGTTTCGGGGGCAGCCAGCCGGTGCCCCTCACCCTGTGCTCTGTCCCATCTAATGCTAGCTGAGTCTGCTTTGTGGTCCAGCCTTGGAGAGGGATGGGTGTGCCTGGCACTGGCTGGAGGGGTCCCACTGCTAAGGGCCCCTTGGTGTGGAGCTTGGGGCTGTGGCCGCCTTGGGGCTGTGTGCTGTGGACCATGCGTTCTGGCAGGGAGACTGTATTGAAGACCCTTGCAAGCTCTTAGGCCTCTGAACATTTTAGAGGAGGGCTACAGGTTAGACTATGAGACAGGAGAGGAAGGCATGGAATCCAGAGATGCTGGCAGACGATGGTCCCAGCCAGGCTTCCTTCCTTCCCATGGACTTGTAGGCCACCTCAAGCCTGCTCTCTTTTAGCTTCAGTCCAGCTCCCTTCACCACTTCTCTGTGGTTCTCCTCTGAAGGGTCAACCCCTCTTCCCTATTGGTTTCTCAGGGACCCTCATCTGACCCTCTCTTTGCGCCTTCTACCTCCCCCACCAGCAGACGCCGGGGAGCAGAAGATGTGTGATGGCAGGTGAGGGCCTCATGTAGCATAGGTGACAGGGAGCATGGTGTAAGAGAAAGAACATGGGCCTTGAGACACGGCTGACCTGGGTTTATGCCCCAGCCCTGCTCTGTGCTGGCTGGGTGACGTCAGTCCTGGGCGCAGTGCTTACCCCCTGAGCCTTGCTGAACTCAGCTGCCAAAGATGAACACCATCTCCACGTCACAGTGGGATGGTTGTAAGGACTGAAAGAGAATGAACATCTGTAAAGGGCTTTGTACACTACCTGGCACATAGTACATGCTCAGTATAGAGCATGTTATTATTTCTAGAAGAACTCAGACTCTTGCATTCTCAGAGGAACCTCCTGGCTTATAGCGAGGTTAATTTGCTCACTCGTTTGTTCTTTCCACAAGTGTTTGGTGTTGGGTGTTGGTGATACTGTACGATGCAAATAGATGGTCAGTGAATGTTTACTGAGTGGATGACTACAGAGATTCTAGACAAAGTTCTTTCTCTTGGGGGAGTTTGCATGGGAAGGGGTCATGTCGGTGAGTGGTTATTTTCTGGTTTTCCTCAGGCCATTTGATCTTACTTTGGTGCCGAGTGCCAAGGAGGAAGCCTAGAAGGTGCCTCCATCCCTGTGGGCCAGAGACATTGCCTCTTTCTTCTGTAGCTCGACATTTTTTTGATATGGGATCTCAGGGAGAGGTGACCTTGATTTTATCCTGCTTGGCAAAGACAGTACAGACCTCCTTGGCCTGGGGGCAGGGGGTTGGTGGAAACTTCTGGACACAGTCAGAATTTCTTAGCCTCCTGTGGGTGCTGGGAGGTCTCCATTCCCCCTGCCCCACAACCATGCAATTCCTCTGCCTCTGTCCAGCCCAGAACAGACACAAACCTGCCCTGCAAGTGCCCAGTTGAGAGATGAGGGAGGAGCGATCATTTTGGGAAATCTTCATGTGCTGCTCTGGAGAGCTTGAGCTGGGTTCCTTGGGGTGGGAAGGTGGGGAGGGATTCCTTTCAGTAAGGTTGAAAGGAAATGATTTGTTTTCTTCCAGTGGAGTTCTTTTTGGACTGTAGGTCCTTGCCTCCAGACCATGCTCCCCAGTGTCAAATCCTGTGTAGAGTGCTGGCCTGGCAGAGTTATGGCTTGAATAGCCAGCCTTGGAAGTGGTCGAAAACAAATGCTGGCCCTAAAGCTGAAGAGAGCAGATTGAAATTGAGTGACAGTAGTTTGCTGAGCCTGGGAGCATGTGGAGGGTCCAGGAGCTGGCAGCCTTTGGGGCCACTGAACCTTCACTTTCAGAGGCTGATTGTCCTGGACCCTGTGGTGGTGTAGCTGTTCTAGGGATGAGGACTGGAAAATCTGTGTGATTGTTTACTGCCTCCATTTTTTACTATCAGCAAAACTTTAATTACAGCTCTCGCTAAACCTACTACCTTCTTCCGGCATTTACAAGGCAATAAATTTCCCCTTCTCTCCTTACACAATCTGAACCTCCAGTAGGGCCATGCATATGCACTGGAAGATATCGATTCCCCAAAGAAATTATAACAGCATTTGTCCTCAAGTAAACACACAGAGAGGCTATTAAAGCACTGAGGAAGAGTCGATTGTCTTTGCTTTATTAAACAACACAGCTCTCAATTGGAAGCATATCTAAATTATCAAGAGATTGGTAGAACAGAAAGGCAACGATGCCTGGAATAAGGTTTTGAGTGGGAGGACCCTAATGCAGAGATTAGAAGGAAGGCTTTGTCTCTTTCTCCTTGTTTCTCACTCCTTCATCAAGCCAAATTGCTCCCCACCCCTCACCCCTGCAGTCCTTTTGCGTTGAAGGGGCATTGATCGTGGCTCTCAGCTAGCGAGTGGAGAGCGCACTGCAAGCTGGCAGCAGTGAAGCTTGCACAAGGTCAACGGGCTAATGGCCCCATGTGTATTGGCAGACTGTAAACACAAGCCTTTTAAAAACTTCTTGTTGTGTTACTGGCAGGTAGAAAAGGTTGATGCATTCATCAGCCTAATTTGGAAAATGGTACACAGCCCATCTTTGCTTTGGAACACCCAGAAATGCATCCCACTGAGCAAAAGAGTGATCAGCCATGACCTCGCTCCCATCAGCGAATTTGAGACAGAATATTTTATTATGAACAACTTGGTTCTACAGTCCCACAAGAGCAGAGATGGAATCAAAAGTCTGAGGATGTTCTGTGCAATGTTGATGTATTCTACACAGCGCTTATGGGGTGTTAATTGGTATCCTGTTAATAAAAGGATAACTTCCCCCAAACCTACTTAACATGATTAAATAAACTCATGAGACCTGGGGGTGAGACAAAGTTAAGCAGATTTCTTCACTGCAGGACTTTTCAGAGGCTGTATGTTAATATGCATTATGAATCTGGAAGAGGGTGAAATATGTGAAGTTCCCTGAATTTTATTTATTTATTTATTTATTTTTTGCGGTACGCGGACCTCTCGCTGTTGTGGCCTCTCCCGTTGCGGAGCACAGGCTCCAGACGCGCAGGCTCAGCGGCCATGGCTCACAGGCCCAGCCGCTCCACTGCATGAGGGATCTTCCCGGACCGGGGCACGAACCCGTGTCCCCTGCACCGGCAGGTGGACTCTCAACCGCTGTGCCACCAGGGAAGCCCCCTGAATTTTTTAAAAAAACAAAATTCACATCTTGTAGGACAAGAGTTTTTATAGAACAGTCTTTGAGAATAAAGCGAAAGTAGAATAGACCATGAGAAGTAGTCTGGATTTTCTTTGCTGTGTTAGACTTGGAGAAAGCCTTAGGAGTGAGTCTGAGTGCGTAGTACGAGAGGAGAGTCAGGCTCTGATGGTCAGAGTAGCCAAAACTTTTCCAAAATGGTACCTGAGCTCTCGGCCTCTGGGAAGATTTGCCCAATGTTGATGTGATAAGTGCTGCCTACCTGGAAGGTGAGTTCATCTGAGCTAAGAGAAGAGCTCCAAAACAGGGGTGTCCTTCACTCAAACATAATTATGGCAGTCTTACCTCAATTAAAGAAAACTCCAAGTTAATGGAGAACGGAATTTCTATGCTTGGAAGTGACACTCTAGCTTATTTTAGGATAAACTACTATCAAGAACAACTAGACAAGTTGTGGCTGATTGTATTTTCCAGATGGCCGCATCAATGTCTATTCCATACCACACGTCCATTTGTGTCATGTCATCTTATAACACATTATTGACATTCCTGCATTGAGAGGTAGGTTTTATGTTTCTTCTCCTTGAACATGGATGGGCTTTTGTAATAGTCCTGACCAACAGAATGTGGCAGAAATGAAGTTGCTTGGCTTCCGAGACTATGTCGTAAAAGCTTCTGCCTGCATCTCCTTTTCTCTCCTGGGATACATACCTTGGGAGCCCTGAGCCAACTTGTACGAAGTTCAACTAACCTGAAGCCTCCAGGCTGTAACAGCAACATGGAAAGATTACACAGAGATAGTGGGGTGCCTGGGGAGCCCGATTCCCAGTGGTTTGAGTCTTCCCAGACCAGGTACTAGATATGTGAGTAAAGAAACATTTGAGATGATCCCAGCCAAATCTACCATCTGACTGCAACCTTATGAGACACCCCAGGCCAGAATCATCCAGATGAACAGCTCCTAAGTTCCTGACCCTAGTAGCTGTGAGAGATAATAAGTGATTAATATAGTTTGAAGCCACTAAGTTTTGGGGAAACTTGTTGTGCGGCCATAATAACTAGAACACAGACCCATAAAATTAATAAAACATGTTAAAGGTTTTGGAAAGCTATCAAAATAATAAAGGCTTGGCTCAAGGGACCAGAATTCTTGAAAGAAGGGAAACCCCAAGAGGAGAGAGCCAGACATTTGGTGCCACTTTCACCCTCAAGTTAATTATTTGCTCAAATGCAACAGCTGAGAGGCTGAGCAGAAAGTGCCTGCTAAATGGCTGGGGAGTTGAGCATAGCTCTTGGCATTTTCATGGGGCTCTGGGGGAAAACTGGGGTTTAGCTTCTACCAAATAGAAAGAGTCCTGGTAAATACCGCAGACTTTCAGGTGCAACTCTTGACTAAGAGTAAAGTTGAACTTGAAATAGGCTAGCCCTAATAAAATCAGAATCCTGTCTTTAAATCAGCTCACCCAGTCACTAGGTTAAGGTCATGTGTCTCTACTTCATCTGCCACCAGAAATAAAAATGAATCCTCTTGAACAAGGCAACATTATATGGAAACTCACATTATTCCTACAATATGTGGAATTCCTTAAGAAATAGCTAGATATGCACAAGGCAAGAACTGACTGATAATCAAGAGAAAATACGTAGTGTAATAGACTTAAAGGAAGTCTGGCAACTGGAATTATTAGACATGGACTTCAAACCAACCGCGATTAACATGCTCAAGAATTTGAACAGCAACATAGAGAATTTCTGTGGAGAATTGGGAACTATAAAATAATCAAGTGGAAATTTGAGATTTGAGAAATCAGTCACTGAGAAATCAATAACTGAGATTTCAATAGAGGGATTTATCTGCATATTAGACACGGTGAAAGAGCAGATTGGTGAACCAGGAGAAAGATAAGTGGACAATTTCCATTTTGAAGGACTGAGGAAAAAAGGATAGAAAATACAGAAAAGGGCATAAGAGACATATGGGACATAATGAAATGGAAAACATGTATAATTGGAGCTCTAGAAAGAGTAGCAGGAGGAGTAGAAGCAGTATTTGAAAAGGTAATGGCCAAGAATTTCCCCCAACTGACAAAAGCTTCAAGCCACAGATTTAAGGAGCACTATGAACACAAAGTAAAATAAATTAAAAGGAATATACCTAGGTACATCATAGTAAAGCTGCTAAAAATAAAAAAGAGGAAATCTTAAAGGATGCAAAGAAGAATAGGACACATTACCTTGTAAGAGCAACACAGAGCATGATACTGACTTCCAAGAAAAAAATGGAAACTTGAAGTCCATGGAATGGCATTATTCATGATGAAAGAAAATAACCTCTGTGTTAGTCAGCTTGGGCTGCTACCACAAAGTACCATAAACTGGGTGGTTTAAACAACAAACATTTACTTCTCAGAGTTTGAGGCTGGGAAGTCCAAATAATGGTGCTGGCGGATTCAGTTCCTGGTTAGGACTCTCTTCCTGGGTTGCAGGTGCCTGTCTTCTTGCTGTGTCCTTACATCGTGGAGAGAGAGAGAACGCTGGTTTCTTTTCTTCTTCTTATAAAGACACTAATCCTGGTCCCTGCTGTGAGCCACAGCTGCCCCCTGCCTCTGCAGGATACCCTCCAATACTAGCAGTCAAAATAAAAAATTTCGACTTGAAGAGGAACCAAGATGGTGGAGTAGAAGGATGTGCTCTCATTCCCTCTTGTGAGAACACCAGAATCACAACTAGCTGCTGGACAGTAATCGACAGGAAGACACTGGAACTCACCAAAAAAGATACCCCACATCCAAAGACAAAGGAGAAGCCACAGTGAGACAGTACGAGGGGCGCAATCACAGTAAAATCAAATCCCATAACTGCTAGGTGGGTGACTCACAGTCTGGAGAGCACTTATACCACAGAAGTCCACTCACTGGAGTGAAGGTTCTGAGCCCACATCAGGCTTCCCAACCTGGGGGTCCGGCAACGGGAGGAGGAATTCTTAGAGAATCAGACTTTGAAGGCTAGTGGGATTTGATTGCAGGACTTTGACAGGACTGAGGGAAACAGAGACTCCACTCTTGGAGGGCACACACAAAGTAGTGTGCGCATAGGGACACAGGGGAAGGAGCAGTGACCCCAGGGGAGACTGAACCAGACCTACCTGCTAGGCAGGGGTGGCTGTGTCTCAACGTGAGGATAAGGACACTGGCAGCAGAAGTTCTGGGAAGTACTCCTTGGCGTGAGCCCTCCCAGAGTCTGTCATTAGCCCCACCAAAGAGCCCAGGTAGGCTCCAGTGTTGGGTTGCCTCAGGCCAAACAACCAACAGGGAGGGAACCCAGCCCCACCCATCAGCAGTCAAGTGGATTAAAGTTTTACTGAGCTCTGCCCACCAGAGCAACACCCAGCTCTACCCACCACCAGTCCCTCCCATCAGGAAGCTTGCACAAGCCTCTTAGATAGCCTCATCCACCAGAGGGCAGTTAGCAGAAGCAAGAAGAACTACAATCCTGCAGCCTGTGGAACAAAAACCACATTCACAGAAACATAGAAAAGATGAAAAGGCAGAGGGCTATGTACCAGATGAAGGAACAAAATAAAACCCCAGAAAAACAACTAAATGAAGTGGAGATAGGCAACCTTCCAGAAAAAGAATTCAGAATAATGATAGTGAAGATGATCCAGGACCTCGGAAAAAGAATGGAGGCAAAGAT